>NC_056739.1:1056794814-1056799814 GCF_019279795.1 Protopterus annectens
AGAGTGAGGCAGTGCCAAGTTCAAATGGTGGAAGTTGAAAAAGGATTACTGTAAGGTGGAGTTCAGGGAAGTGTTAAGACAGGTACTGGGTGGCACTGAAGAGTTACCGGACAGCTGGGCAGCCACAGCAGAGGTGGTGAGGGAGATGTCTAGAAAGGTGCTTGGTGTGACATCTGCACAGATGAAGGAGGACAAGGAGACCTGGTGGTGGAATGAGGAAGTACAGGAGAATATACAGAGGAAGACGTTGATGAAGAAGAATTGGGATTGTCAGAGAGATGAAGAACCTAGATAGGAGTACAAACAAATGAGGCATATGGTGAAGAGAGAGGTGGTAAAGGCTAACGATAAGGTGTATGGCGAGTTGTATGAAAGGTTGAACACTAAGGAGGGAGAAAAGGACCTGTATCGATTGGCTAGACAGAGGGACCGAGCTACAAAATATGTGCCGCAGGTTATGGTGATAAAAGATAGTGAGGGAAACATACTCACAAGTGAAGAGAGTGTTGAGCAGATGGAACCAGCACTTTGAGGGTCTGATGAATGATGAGAATGAGAGAGAAAGAGAGAGAGAGACAGAGAGAAAGAAGGTTGGATGATGTGGGGATAGTGAATCAGAAAGTGCAATGGATTAGCAAGAAGGAAGTAAGGACAGCTATGAAGAGGATGAAGAATGGAAAGGCTGTTGGTCCAGATGACATACCTGTGGAAGCATGGAGGTGTTTAGGAGAGATGGTATTGGAATTTTTAATCAGATTATTTAATGAAATCTTGGAAAGTGAGAGGATGCCTCAGGAATGGGAAAGAAGTGTATTGGTACAAATTTTTAAGAATAAGGGTGATGTGCAGAGCTGTAGTAGCTACAGATGTATAAACCTGATCAGACACAGCATGAGGTTAAGGGAAAGAGTAGTGGAAGCTAGGTTAAGAAGGGAGGTGATGATTAGTAAGCAGCAGTACGGTTTCATGCAGAGAAAGAGCACTACAGATGCGATGTTTGCTGTGAGGGTGTTGATGGAGAAGTATAGAAACGGTCAGAAGGAGTTGCAGTGTGTCTCTGTGGACTTAGAGAAAGCATATGACAGGGTGCTTAGAGAGGAGTTGTGGTATTGTATTCAGGAGTGGTGGAGAAGTATGTAAGAGTGGTACAGGATATGTATGAGGGCATAGTGACAGTGGTGAGGTCTGCAGTAGGAGTGACAGTTGCATTCAGGGTTGAGGTGGGATTACATCAAAGATCAGCTCTGATCCCTTTTCTTATTTGCAGTGGTAATGGACAGGTTGACAGATGAGATCAGACAGGAGTCCCCGTGGACTATGATGTTAGCAGATGAAATTGTGATCTGTAGTGAAAGTAGGGAACAGGTTCACAAAACCCTGGAGAAGTAGAGACATTGTCTAGAGAGGAGAGGAATGATGGACAGCAGGACCAAGACAGAATATATGTGTTTGAATAAAAGGGAGGACATAGGAAGGGTGAGGATACAGGGAGTAGAGTTGGAGAAGGTGGATGACTTTAAATACTTGGGATCAACAGTTCAGAGTAATGGTGAGTATGGAAGAGAGGTGAAGAAGAGAGTGCAGACAGGGTGGAATGGGTGAAGAAGAGTGTCAGGAGTGACTTGTGACAGACAGGGACCAGTAAGAGTGAAAGGGAAGGTCTACAAGATGGTAGAGAGACCAACTATGTTATATGGGTTGGAGACAGTGGCACTGATGAAAAGACAGGAATCAGAACCAGAGGTGGCAAAGTTAAAGATGTGAAGATTTACATGGTGTGATGAGGATGGACAGGATTAGAAGTGAGCATATTAGAAGGTCAGCTCAGGTGGAGACAAAGCCAGAGAGGTGAGATTGCATTGGTATGGACATGTGCTTAGGAGGGATGCTGGCTAGATTGGAAGAAGGATGCTAAGGATGGAGCTGCCAGGTAAGAGAAAAAGAGGAAGGCCTAAGATAAAGTTTATGGATGTGGTGAGAGAGGACATGCAATTGGTTGGTGTGACAGAGCAAGATGCAGAGGACAGGAAGAAATAGAAACAGAAAATCCGCTATTGTGACCCCTAATGGGAGCAGCCGAAAGAAAAAGAAGAAAGTTTTGGGGGGTGCAGGGGTCTTGCCTCTGCAAGAAAGAAGTTTAAAGGAGATGATAGATATTAAAGATCTGCTTTTCTCCTATAGTTTTAATCTTTTTTTTCCACGTGTCAGCACTTGGAATTTTGAATACTGACATTTCAGTTGGGAGCCATTGAAAACTGCTTTTCTTTAGCAGAAAAATCAGACCCAAGAAATGTCACCTCTAGGCTACATTTTTACATCTAATTCATGCACCTGTAGCTTTAGTGTGTCAATCTTGTTTTTCTTTGTACAGCAAAATTCATTATGGCTAACCTTTGCACCAACTAATATGTAGTATACATCTACTAGAGATACGGTTACTGGTCCTATAGGCTTTTCACATGGTATCCCATCAGAATTCCTTGCTGTTCTGTTTTCTATATATTCTATAAGTTTCTGCTTAAGAACAGAGACCTTTGTTATGCCTCTTATCACCACTGATGCTACCTTTCTTTCATAAGTATGAATCAGTAAAGCATATTTACGGAATAGATAGATTCATAGATAGTTAATAGGCATGTGGTCAGGAAGAGCACTGAGAATGCTGGCCCAACTTCCAATTTCCCCAGAGCACCGACTGGTGAACTAAGTTGCTCAGAGTGATACAATAGACAGATGCAGGCTGAGGGAGTCAAACTCTGGTCCACAGGAAGAAGCTCATTAACAACACAGAGACTCATTCCTATGTTATAACTGCAAGACATCAAGTACGAATAGTTTTGAGCCTGAAGGTTTCAAACCCATGTACCTATTCTCTCATTCTCTCAAGTACAATGCACAACTACTCTATCATGGCACTCCACAGGTAAGTTTACTAAGAAACACACTTGTGTGTAGCAAATGTTCAAATGTTTTGGAAATGGTTTGTCTATGAAACCACAAATTTCAAGATGGTATTGACTAATTAATTAATTAACTATCGCCCCATTGCTATCTTATCCCCCCTGTCTAAAATTCTTGAAAGAGTCATCCATTCCCAACTTACAGATCACCTTCAAAGAGAAAACTTGTTTACAAATACACAGCATGGCTTTTGCCACTCTCATAGCGCTACCACAGCCCTGATGTCTTTTACCAACACAGTTAACCATCATTGGAATAATGGCAAATATGTATCTGCTATTTTCCTAGACCTATACAAGGCCTTCAACATGATTAACCACCCAAAACTGATCAGCATCCTCTCCTCCCTAACCCACCATACCTCATCCATCTCCTGGTTCCAAAATTACCTAACAGGACATCAACAAGTCACCCTATGGCACCAACAACTATCCCCCTCCTTCCAGTCAGCATAGGAGTGCCCCAAGGTTCCATCCTGTGGACTCAACTTTTCTCTATCTTTACCAGTCAACTGCATATCTCCACACCTCACGCCACCATAGTCCAACATGCTGATGATTCAATCCTCATATGCTCAGCCTCCTCTCTTCAAATTCTCCATAAACACATGCTGGAATCTTTCCTATTGGCTGAAAATTGGCTCACAAAATCCCACCTTATCCTTAATCCAAACAAAACAAAACTTCTCCTCCTTCATCCAGGGAAAAACACCTCCTCTCAAGTCAATGCACCCCCACCTTTCAGAATCCTATCCAGAAACAAAACCATCATTACCCCCTCAACCCACACAAAACTGCTAGGTGTTGAAATAGGCACCAACCTGAAATTCAATATACATATTGCCCAAACCTTTACAATGGTCCATAAGAAACTCGGTCTCTTGTATAGGAATAATAAATTCCTAAATAAGAATACTAAATCCACTATTGCCCAAACTCACCTCCTATCTGCTCTCTTATATGCTACCCCAGTACTAACCAACCTCCGTAAAACAGACCTTACCAAACGTGAATCTTGCTACAATAAGATAGCCAAATTTGCAACTGGTGCTTCATATAGATCCCATCACTGCATACCACTTAGACAACTAAACTGGCTTGAACTTCCACAATTACTGCACTTTAATCAACTTACCTTCACTCACAAAATTCTCCATCAACCAGATAAAACTCCAGTTCTTCAAAACCTCTTACAGCCATACAACTCCTCTAGACATCTCCGCTCATCCAACAAATCCCTCCTACAGGTCTCCAAAGCAAACAACGCAGCTGGTGAATCATTATTCTCACACTACATTTCCAAATTATGGAATAAACTCCCAAGTCCTCTTATGTCCAACAGCTGTATCCCACAATTCAAAAGCTACTCAAAACACATCTTACAAACTCCTGGCTCTGTCCCTGTAGCCGTACATGATAGCCCAATCTCCTTTCCTCAGTAGCTAATAACCACTTTAAAATGTCTTCCCCAGGCTTTGAAACTGGAACTGGCTACTGTATTACACTCAAGCTCAATTATCACTCCTGTGTAATGATTTATGTATTCTGCTTATCTCCAACTGTATTTTCACACTCCCTCTCCATCTCCCCTGTCAGGTTACATCACTGATCAATACATGATAAATTAATTAAAAAAACAACAGATATTTTCCAAAATATGAAATGTTTTTACATGGCATCTTGGCTGCATGTATACTACTACCTCCTTGTGTTATTATACTCTTTCACTGTCTTTGTGCAGCATTGTATTCCCTGGTACTATTTTGTATTACTTGCTATTTTTTTGTATTACTTGCTGCTCTTTTGTATTACTTTTTGTATTTGTCATTCATTTATTATTATATTTGTTGTATTTTTGTCATTTATTATTGTACACTGTTCCATGATTTATTAAGTAAATGTGGAGCTTTTCTCCCCAGGCCTCCACTGAAAAAGGACCTGTGGCTAGTCAGACTTTCCCAGTAAAGAAATGTAAAATAACATAAAATAAAATAAAATAAATAAATAAATGTCACCCCTTCCCCCTGGCCAGAGTGAGTA
>NC_056739.1:1056804814-1056854814 GCF_019279795.1 Protopterus annectens
CTGGCACCACCATGCTTCACTGTGGGGATGGTGTTCCTTTGAAGATGAAGTGTTGTTTTTGCATCAAACATACCTTTTGGAATTGTGGCCAAAAAGTTTAACCTTGGTCTCATCAGACCATAACACATTTTCCCACATGCTTTTAGGAGACAAATTTTAGCTGGCCTGGATGTTTTTCTGTGAAAGAAAAGGCTTCCATCTTGCAACCCTACCCCATAGCCCAGACATATGGAGAATACAGGACACTGTTGTCACATGTAGTACACAACCAGTACTTGCCATAAATTCCTGCAGCTCCTTCAGTGTTACTGTAGGTCTCTTGTTAGCCTCCCTGAACAGTTTTCGTCTTGTCTTTTCATCAGTTTTGGAGGGACGTCCTGTTCTTTGCATTGTCACTGTTGTCCTGTATTTTCTCCACTTTTTGATGACTGTCTTCAGTGTGTTCCATGGTATATCCAATGCTGTGGACATTTTTTTGTGCCCTTCTCCTGACTGACACCTTTTAACAACGAGATCCCTTTGATGCTTTGTAAGGTCTCTGTGAACCATGGCTTTTGCTGTAGCAGGCAACTGAGTAAATGTCAAGAAAATCCTACTAGGACAGCTGAACTTTATTTGGGGTTAATCAGTCTCTTTAATTGATGGTAGGTGTCCCAAGAAGACTGAATGCTGTAATTAAATCAAAAGGTGCTTCGACAAAGTATTAGTTTAAGGGTGTGCACACTTATGCAACCAGCTTATTGTATGCTTTTTATTTTTTATATTCCCCCCCCTAACAGATTTGTTTTTCAATTGAATTGTATAGGTTATAGGTCACATTAAAGGTGGGAAAAGTTTTGAAATGATTTATTGTGGTGTCATTTTTTTTATATCACAAAACCTGACATTTTAACAAGGGTGTGTAAACCTTTATATCCATTGTAGTTAGAGAGTCCACCCTTTAGGTATTTTAGGGATTTGTGTTCAACGTTTTGGTTCTTTGGCATCTTGCAGTTTGTGGATTCTTAGTCGACCCATTTTCAAAACATTTGCTACACACAGGTATGTTTCTTAGTAAACTTACCAAACCTTATCCAAAATAGCAATTTCCCATTTCATTGTCCATAGCACAACAGCTAACAGACATATCAGATACCAAGAAGCTCAGAAAACAAGTGATTAATCCCCAGAGCAGGTACATGGATTCATTTTCCATTGCTGACACTATAGTGCAGCATTAGAGGGTGCTGCATTCCAGAGGTGCTGTCCTTCAGATGAGGTTTAATCTGTGATCCCCTTTGCCCGGGCTGTGGTGGCAGGTCAGGGAGTATAAATGATCCAATGCCGGTTGTAAAAAGGAACAGTGAAATTGCTCTGGTGTCTTGACCATAATTTCCCTAGTCAGTATAACTACCACCTTGGGGTCCCTCTGGAAATAGGTCATGCCTAATGGTACTCAACTGGTTAACACTAATAAGTTAATATTGTATACGGTTTTGCCATATATTTCAAGATGCTTTCATGTCTTATTGAGTTTCTGCATTGGTATTTAAAACATACTGCAACTGCCAAGGATTTAAGGTGCAGAGAATTCTTTAAATATCTACATTCTGTGACTTATTTTTTCAGATGATTTAACTGGTGATATCAAACTATATAACAGCTTATACATTTAGTTCCCTTTACATTTCGAACATATTAATACTTTCTCTATACACTGCATAGTACCTCATGGCAGTAACATTAAAAGCTTTAATATGCCATATGCCCTTTTTGATTTTGAAGCTGTATCTGTTTAGTTACAGTCTCCTTACAATTTAAGTCTTCCAAACCAAAGCAGTATAAAAGTGCTTTTTCATAATTTCATACAATGATAAATAAAAGTTTTTTTTTTGCTGCAACATATACACGTTTAGATTTCTTCTTAAACCCTTTTTGCCAATTGTTTTACTTTTATGAAGCCACAAATGACATGAAATGCCTGCACACAACTTCACCTACATCAATAAGAGAAAACTATTGAAGTATGCTTTTAAACTTTCTTAGTCTGAAGTTCATTTGTTTCAGCATTCTGCCATTACAATGCACATTTACTCAATCCATGCTGTGTATTACTATTAGAATAGGCACTATTTTGTGTTCCGGAATGCTTAGTACGTTCCCCTGGAACTGTAGCTTGTACTCAGGAGTGAAACACATGGCTATATCCAATGTTCTTCATAAAAACAGAATGACAAACTTCTGCAGTGAAACACAGAGAGACTCCATTCAGCTGTAAACAGTTTCAGCATCCAAATGTACTATATCGTTTAGAAATATCTTCTGTGCACTCAATGGGGAGTGGAGCTTCTTATGTGCGTCACACTCCAGTGGCAACTCTAGCCTCAAGCTAAGGCTGTTACTGCCAATGGATCACAGATTTTGTTGCACTCCTTTGAATTCACTGCATATGCCCAGGGGTACACTTGACAGGGTGCCTTGTCCAGACCAAATGCTATTAAGCAACAGTTCCAGGAAGTCCCTGGATATGAGGCACGCTGCTTGCTTATTAAAAGTTACAGCATGGTATCATTGTATACTGTGTGGAAATAAAAGACTTTGTGTTTAATCATCATTGTAGTTTCTTATTTACCGCATTTTTTATCATTTTGCTGACTGTTATGCTGCCAGTGATTTCACAATGTACCAAATCAAGGGTACCTCTCCGCTAGCTGAACAATATTTGGCAAATTATGTATTGCACAATTTTTGTCTATCCCCAAGAGTACCGCCCCCACCCTCCCCAAGTCTACTTTGAATGTACTTTTTGTAGATGATAAACAGCAAATGTTGACCAAAACGTGGCATACATTATTACTTCAGTATGGCTTGTAAGTTTGCTAAAAAACAAATGAGAAATAAATAGTTTGTGCTAGCACCCTGTTTAGAAAAGACAGGATACAACTGCACACATTTACTTGGATGCTGATATCCCTTAAATCAAATATTGTGTGTGTGCACTTGTGTTTGTGTAACTATTTATCAGCATCTTCTCACATGCCTGACACCAGGCAAATGTTACATGCAGGTGTACAGGGTGAGAATCCTTAGCATTTAGTTTCTGAATTAAAATGTATATCACCCTTTGTGAATTTAAAATTCTATTAACACAAGTTATTTGAACACTGGGCTGTACACTCTCTCTGTATTTATTGCTGTGTGTGTTGACAGCCATTTTTTTCCTAACCACTATAATTTCACTCATTATGTGATAAGGTCATAGCTGAAACGTGGCTGTTGGTGCAGCCAACCTACTTGATGAGTTATATATTTTATTTATTTTAACTAATCTATTTGGTTCTGAAGTTTAACTGTGGTGATATTATACTTCCAAAACCTCTTTGTTATTGTCAGAAATACTTTTTCACTTTATTCTTTGTCTCCTTCTGTGGTATCCAGCTACTTTAGTCTTCCAACAAATACTTTGTTTTTAACTTCCAGTTTACTTTGACTTCCTTCACTCATTCAAGCTTTTCTCTCTGCAGTATCCCATTCAATAAGAAAGTAATGTAAGTGACCAAATCACTGTTTACCATGCTTGACTTTAAGCAATATAAACTAGCTACAAAATGTTATTTTATCTTAAAAACACTTTAGTGCTCCAGATTTGTTGCAGTTTTAAGAAAAGGTTTCTACTTATCTTCTTGAAAGTCACTGAAGGGTATAAATAACAGCTAAGCATTTCATATATTATACATGGACCTGGACAAGCCTTTGACACTTTCCTCCATGCTGGAATGGTAAATAAGCTTAAAAGGCCTAAGTTTAGACAGACACAGACACACACACACACACACACACACACACACACACACACACACACACACACACACACACACACACACACACACACACACACACACACACACAATGGAAATCAAATCGGCTGACCAAAGTCCATGTGGTAAGTATAAGGTGCCACTTCAAAAAAGCAAAAAACTTGACTATCCATGTTTTTCAGGTTTCAGTATTGGGAAATTTTCTGTCGGGCATCTACTACTTTGATCTCTAAATCACTACTTTAGATGTACGGCTAACTAAACTATTGAATGGAAGCCAGGTGTTGTACTTCACTCAGTATCGAACATTTTACTAAATCAAAGGTTAAACCATACAAATGAATGAAGTTTAAGTGTAGTATTGTGACACTGGTTAAACAAATCTTGATAGCAGCTTGTAGTATAGACGGCATCCCACTCCAGACTGATATGGCCATCACATCTCAAAAACTCCCTAGCCTTTGACCTCCACATAGCAACAGTATTCACAAAATATTTCTATCTAGGCCAATTAATAACTAAAGGTACCTCATCCAGGTCAAAAGAAGCTATTATTCATCTGTAGTCTGCCCTGATTAGGCCAATTTGAGAATAAAATGCCCCTTTTGGTATGTGTCTCTCTGAACGCATCATACAGCTAGCAAGACTCAGAGATTCCTAAGTAAAAACGAAAAATCATCAGACTTAAGACCTCTCAGCATACAAGACAGGCTTGATGCTTTACCGCCGTACTCTGTCTCTTACAGAGTTAAGTGAGGTGATTTAGTTCTTGCATTTTGCACTGTTAAGGATCCAGCACTTCTTTTTCTTCCTTAATCTCCACAAACAAATAGTTCCATAAATTAACTAAGGACTTGAATCTCAATTAACAAATAAATATGACATGCTGGAGGGAAAGACGTATAACCCAGTACATCTCCCCATCTCTAGAATAATCTTCCATTACATATAAAAACGAGGGATGCTCTCACTTCCTTTAAGGCAAACCTTGATGACTGGATGGGTGCTCATAAACCTATCACAAGCCTGACTTTTTTTGCCTTCCTGAATGCTGAAGGTTCCTTATAAGGGCAACAGTGATTATGATCCATGGACTAACTCTTCTTCGTATGCTTTATGAATCTATGCATTTCCCCAAGTTGCAGCCAGCAAGGTGCAGCAGGCATATTCAAGGACTGAGATGGGATGTAAGATGTAGCACCCCCCCAAAAAAAAGTGTATTTCTGTCATTTTTTTATTTTGGATAATTTTTCTGCTCTGGTCCTTTCTGATCATCTAACCTTCCCCTGGATGTTCAAATGCACCATTTGCTCACTTTGGTGCAAGAGTCCTAAGGCATATTCATTCCCCTAGGGCAATAAAGAGGAGCACATGGGAATGGTGTTGTCTTCCACTTTGACTTTTATAGTCATAACATCCCATGTGTGCCCAGTGAGTATTCTTTTTGGAGGATGTGAAATGTGCATAACATCTAGATTTTTTTGGAATGCACCAGGAAAATTGATGCACCTTGTGTGTCTCAGACATGCGCCCTATCCCTCACTTATCCCATTGGCCCCTTCACTTCTCTCCCTCCCCAACTAGTTCCAATAGGTGTCTGAGCTACTAAATGAACTTAGGTTACCTGAGTCACAGGCACAGCTCTACTTCTTTACCTCTATAGAGCTGGGATAGAATCACAATTACTGGTACCTTTCAGGGTCTTGAGTCTTATGGACAAGATCTCAAGGTCACATAACCTTTGCACCATACTTTTCACTGCTTTTCTGCTGTTACTGTTAGTTACTCTATGTTTTATAGTTGGGGGAGCTATTAAAAACTACCATGTTTGTGTTTTCCCCATACTTAAGCTAAAAATGAAGTATCCCCTTAATTTATCTGTGTGATATTTTATCTGTTGTATGGGTGCTCCTCCTCTCACCATATTCTCAAAAAATCCACCCTTTACAACCCAACCATTAAAGAACAATCTCTGGGTCATCTGCGGGGCATGTAGCAGGACTTAGCACTGAGCACACTGCTGTTCATGCTGGTGATGGAGTACACTAGCAAATAAGTTGGAGGGGACAGATCAACAAAGTTGCTGTATGCAGACGATATGCCATTACAAGCAGGCTGTGGACAAGAATGTCAACAAATGATAAAGGGAATGGAATGCAAAACTGAATGCACATGGAATGAAACTGAGTACAGACAAGATGGCTGTCATAGCAGCAAATAGGGGAATCAGGAGAAGCTGAAAACTGAAACAGGAGGAAAAATAGTGGAACAAGTTAACAGCTTCACGTACATGGTAGAGGTGGTTAAGGAGAAGAAAAATCTGAATGAAGAGGTCAAAGATAAAATCAGTGGGGCTGCGGCCAACTGGCACAGAATGTCAGGGGTGGTGTGTGATAGTTTTCAGCTTCTTTGGCATTTTTCTAAGGAAAACAAAACAGTGGTGCAACAGTAGATATTGTACAGTGAAGACAGAGCAGTTGAGGAAGCTATAGATGATGGAGATGAAGTGCTACAGATAAGTGGTAGGATGGACACTGAGGGACACATGAAGAGATGACGGCAGCACAGCAGAAGCCAAAGTAGTTCCAATTGCAGAAAAGAGAACAGACTACAGGGGTTTGGGTACATGTGCATGAAAGCAGAAGATAATTTGGTAAAGATTCGGGAGAAACATGAAAAAGGTAAGAGGAAATGAGGGTGTGCAGCAAAGAGGTGGAAAATGGGGACATCCATTAAAGAGGTAGATGGGTCACATGAGAGAAGACCTATGACAGTCAGGCATGGATCAAGAGGAAAAAATGACTGTTGACACGACACCCTGACCACATGTATAAAAATGGGAAAAGGGCTTGACGATGATGACGACGATATGATAATGCACAATAAACCAAAACACAGATGAATACGGTACTGGTTAAGGCATTTACTGAAATACAGCTTCATACTAAATATTTTAAAGTATGAGGCTGATCCCAAATCTAACAGGTTGTCTCAGTTAATAAACAACATCTTGTGATTGTAAGTAAAGATGTTGTCTGTATGTGCTGTATGTGCCCTCCTTATTGCGTAAATTGGCATTTATTTCTATTACATGCATCTCATTAGGGTTTGTAAAACGCTTACCTGTAATGCATTTCTAAGTCCATTAATTCATAAATTCAAACAAATATATATGTAAAAGCAGTAATATTATTTATTAACACACAGCTGTGAAAGGGATGACAACTTATTCTCCTTGCTCAATAGATATATAAATATGTGTTAACTAGGTGGGTTGGTTGGTTAGAAATATCCTTTTCAGCCATGACCAAAGCTAGAAGCTTTAAATAAAAATAAAATAAAAACAGAAATTACACTGAGATGCATTTGTAACAACATAGGCTACACTGAGACACATGGATTACAAATTCACATTACTAAATAGGTCAGTAAATGGACTGTACAGCCGAAGGGTTGTCATTACAATACAGCAGAATTATACACATGTCTAGCACATAGAAGATGCAACACAAATGCTTTGGGGCAGTCCAGAAAGGAAAGGCAAGACAAAATTAAGAAAATGCTCTAACCATAAGTTGCTTCTCCAAGGATATAACTGCATGTGTTTCATAGGTGATCACATGCAGATCATAATGTAACTGCACATATTAACAGTCTACACTACAGTTACTGCATGAATGTTTTCAAGGGCATTACTGCTTGCTGCTTTGATGTGTGTTAGGCACTATACATTCAAGACAAACTAAAATCCCAGAAGTGTGTGTAACTGGTGTTTTCAGAGTCCAGAACAGTTTGACATTTTGCACAGAGGATTATAAGGCTAGGAATTGTTAACAAGCAGCTTTCTTGATTGCTGCATTTGGTTCTGTTGGACCTCTACTCACCTACAGTGTAACTAGGGGCTTAACTAGAGTCCTAGTGAGTTGTCCCTGAGAATGGTGCTTGTAACCAGCACACCTTTTCATTTAGCAATAAAAAAAGTGCAGCATAAAGTAAATAGAAGATGCTTTAGACACTTTCACCTGCTTTCTCAGAATTTACTTCATGTAATCAGCATATGCATGCCATCTCTGGAAAGAATGGTTACTTTAGTGCTTCCCATATGAGAAACTTTTAAAGAAAACCACTTAGAAGGTCACATTTGTGGGAACAGCTATTTAAACATCACAGTTAGTCAAAAGCTGTTGTAACCTTCGGACTGACTTCTTTCTATCCTTGCCCTATAACCATGTGTTGCCTATATGATGTACAGTGTTTCCCTGTTGCAGAACACAGAAACACTAAAGGTCCTGCCAACATGAAAGAAAAAAAAAACACAAAAGGTCTACTTAATCAAAAATAGCTAGACTGGCATACCTTGCTACAAAAACAGATTCTCGGAGACTGACCACTGAGAAAAAAAGTTCTTGCACAACTGTGTTATAAAGCTTCTCTTAAATCAGACCATATCCTTGAAAGGAGTTGAAAGATTACCCACAGCTGAAGACTATTGCCTGCAAAGTACTGCTTTCAAGGTTTAGAAGGCAGACCTAGATGAACAACACAGGCCAAAATGGCACCATGCCAACATTCAGTATATACACCCAAACTCCTGCACCTGGAAGTGTGGAAAGAATTCTGCGCAACAATACAAATCATTGCTGCTGACACATTCTTGAAGCAAACTACATGGACAGCCTAATCTCAGGGACAGCCGTTCCTGACAGTGCCAAAAAGTTGCATTATGTTTGTCAAGAAGAAACAAATGATACAGTCATTGGACCACTTCTGCAAACAGTGCTGGAAAATACAAGGTGTCACTTGAAACAAATCCTTTGGAGAGTGTGAGAAGTACTTCACAGTGCTTCAATATTTTTGTATGTCTCGTTTGTGAAGTGATGCTTTATCCAAGTTCACTATATTAGAAAAAAAGCAGACAGGTAAAGAATCTGATTCACCCTAGCCAAGGAGCAGAACCACCCAATCTCTGGGGAAAATAAAGTACTTCACAATGTGTATACTAGCAGTCTATGAATCCTCCACTTAGCAAACAAATATAATGTTTTCACTGAGGTAAAGCATGTTCTGTGCATCATGAAACGTTTTCTAGAAATAATTGGCATTATCAGAGCCAACCTCAGTTAAATCTACTTGGTGACAATCAACAATCCAAACAGGCATCTTGCTGAGGACTTCCTATGTAGAGGGCTGTGCGCCCTGCAGATCTACCAAAAATAACTAAATGGTATAACTTATGTGAAGGTTTTGTGACCCTGAAGTCAAAGTTCTCTGGACAGAATGGGTATTAAGTTTTCTCAAACACAGTTTAAGATGTGGATAAAAAAACAGGTGAAAAGAATTTGCTTCTGATAAATGTCTCACAAAAGCATATATGACACCTAAAATCGGTCACTGTATCACCATCTATAGGTTTATGAAAAACTGTGAGGGCACACACATATACTTTGTGTTGAAACCAGCAAGTTTTCTAAGATAGCTGTGCAAATGAAAATGGATCCAGAAGTCCGTGCTGCCTTTTTCAAGTTTGATCTCCATTTTATAGACACACCAGCTGTCATGGAGCATCTAGTTCCCACAAAGATACACTCAACATGGTTGGAGCCAGAAATAGAACCATGTCCTCAGGAGAAGGTCATGAAGTGATAGGTGTTGTCTAGACAGTCAGAGCTGTTGTCTGCTGTGGTAAAGGAGAAACAAGTACTTCACAAGACTAGAAAAGGCCACTAAAGTCCTTTTATTAATTGGCAGTTTGACTAGAATTTAGTGATGTATACAGGAGGGAGGGGAAGCATGTAATTCTGTTTTTCCCCAAGGAAAAGAATATTGTTCACCAACAGAAAACTGCCTTTAGCATGAAAATAATCAATGGTTCTGTACTATTATAAGGTGCAGCCATAGAAATTATCATTAGCCAGAGAAAATCGGTTACTGCTGTAAGTTCAAAACTAGATACTGTGAGTCCTGCAACTTTGAACATTTAATTAGGTGGAAATATGTACTGTATAAAATTGATGTATGTCAGAAAATTGCCCCTTCTCCAAGTTATAGTGATCTCTGTTACATTAGGGGGCTGCTGCAGTACAGATTTCACAGAAGGGGTACAGAAGGGTTTGTCCCGCAAAAAAAAAAGTGTGTTAACAGCAAATTTTAAATTCATTATTTTTATGAGCTAATTGCACTTAAACTTTGGAAGTTGACGAGCTGGCAGTATGAAATCTAGAACCTCCAAAAGGTTTGTAAAGAGAACTTGTGCTGCTAACAAAATAAGCTTCTGTTCCAGTATATTTAGTAAGAATAAGTCATACTGCTTACCAGATCATCTAAAAGCAGGACCTTTTCACTGAACAATTGCCCAAGAACAACCAGGCCATTAATACCCTTACTCACCCCAGGATAACTTACACTCTGGGGCAAAACAGTCTGAGCATATTTATGACCATCCGACTCAGGCACAGAAAGGTCCTGACAAAATGATAATGATTCTCAGCAGGTAACGAAAGCTGTAAAACACAGCATTATGTTATGAAGTATGTTAGTCTTACCCCGGAGGTTGTGCCTACAGCAGCTTCCAGAAGGTAAAACTGCTACCAAACCATCAGATGTCAGCTGCATAACTTTATCATGATCCATAAATACTGCAAGAAGTGGAACATGCATTTTGTAGCCCAAGGAAGACTTTTTCAAGACTGTGCTTTAAGAAAACAGACATCTAAAAGAATGAGTAAACAGAAATTTAAATTATGAAAGATTTTATACCTTTCAATAAAGCCTACACATGAATGCACATCAGCCGTGACCACAGCTGAATATATGGTACTCTAAAATAAAGCTCACTCCAACAGGAATGCTACATTTTACAGTATTTTAATATATCACCCCCTAGTTTTTCACCACAGCAGTAATACAGAGGTACAGATAGTGCAGATATATTCTGATTTTATTTTAGTCCTACTCCCCTAAATAAAGAGGCCTTATTCTTGCCTGTTAAAATGATTCATTTAGTCTAATCTAACATTTAATGTTTAAATTGCTTACTGTGAAATACGACTTGTGCATTTTATGTAAGAGGTTCTGTGGACAGTTTCAGTTTGTAGTGGGTACAGAGTGAGTGAAAGCCCATATGTTAGGCTTATAAGCATTTCTTTATAAAATCAAATTACACTACAGCCTTCCCTGTGGATAAGACAAAGGGCCATTAATTATACCTGTGGTAAGCAGTTTCAGTTAAAATGTGTCCTTTAAACAGTTACTTAAAGTATATACTTGGGTAGTTGCAGTCCGGTTTGGTGTCCATGAGCTCTACATGTAAAATAGATGAATTGTTACATAATTATCCTTTTCATTTGCAGTTCAGTTTTAATAAATAACAAAACACTTAAGTTAAATTGATAAAAAGTGATTTGTTCTGAAATGACTGTTGCACAAATGGGCCAGGGATTTAATAATAGTTGCATTTATGGAAAAGGGAAGGCAACTCTGTGATTGTCATTATAACCACAACTTTTCCTATGACAAAAGTGATGAACAATTATTATATTAGTCTTTCTTGTTAAGGGATGTTTGGGAGTTAGTTGTTCCTTCTCATAACTGCAGCTTTAAAGACTGGTCAATTTTTTTGAGTTTCGCCCGGTGCAATGTCTTTCTCTTTTCCCTTTTAATTCATTGTCTGTTTTTTCATAATTCCTTACTATGACAGTTTTAATGAGGACTTTGTTGCACATTTTATGACAGTTTTATGAGGACTTTGTTGCATATTTTATTCTCAGCTGCTGCAGTACCTAAGCCGCTAACCACATAAGGAACACAAGCATTCACGCATGTGCCCATTGGATGGCACTCCGTTTTTGTTGTACTGAAAGCCCTCTAGGGATATTGTAATTGCATCCTGATGCTTTGTTCAATATGCTTATGCTGAGTACAGGAATATGTTAGGCAGTAAGATTTAAATGCTCTATATAAAGAAGCCATAGTTTCTTCTCTTTTTTAATGCTGTTTTTTGTCTTCACCAGTTGGCCCCCGGCTATTGGAATTCCCACACCGGTCACTAACAAGGAGGCTGTGCTTCTGATCAGCACTTGCCATGTAGGGTCTCTCTTCACTATAGCCCCCCCCCCACTACCAGAGGTGCAGCAAATACAATGCCTGTAGTATGGCTGGTATACCTTAAAATCACAGAACAATTCTTACTTCTGGCAACCCCTCTTGCGCAAGTACAGCTGAGCATTGTTTCGTTCCTTACTTATCATATGGATTTCATTAACTTCCTCCATCAGGGGCATTAACTCATTTTAAAGGAATTAAACAAGTCTGCTCAATCTAAAGAAAACAGAAGACAGGAAAAGAAGGTAGATTAAGACTTTCTCCAATATTTGTAAACTTGCTGTGCCACTTCTAAATGAAACGTAAGCATAAAATCAGCTAATTTAGTTATTTTTACCGCCCACAGCCTGTTGCCACTGAGAGAGAACTGGTCATAGGAACTGTCATTCTGACAGCCATGAGGGATTTTCTTTGCTTTGGCCTTGTCAGTCCACTGTGTATGATAATAGGGTCCATAGGATGGCATGCAATGGGCCTTGCGACTGATGTTTATAACCCCTTGTACACAACACGTCCACGTGATCCCTACTCTACTCCAGCAGGTTCCACCACCAAACGTGTGCTCACATGTGCACTCCCTAATTCACCTTCAGAACAGGTGAGCCAGCTTAAGCCTTGTCATTCCTTTTCTTCCCCATGGCTACTACAACAGGTGCCTGCGTCATCAGAGGAACTGTGGTAACTTCGGTAACAGTCAAGACTTCATCCATTTGTGCCAATAACACTGGCTAACTTAGTTAATTTATGAATTTATTTTTGTTTCCATGATAAAAGTTTGGGCTCAGCTACTACTGTTTAGAGCTCTGATTTTTTTAATTCCTTTGTTACAGTTGCATATCCATCCATCCACCTATATCCCTGTTTTCCTATTATTCTTGCTATACCTTTTTACTTTCATGTTGGAGTCTTGTTCCCCAATTGTCCAGGAAAAACAGCCATTGGCTGAATGAGATTTTACCAACTTAATAAATATTAAACAAAAAAAACAAACAAAAAAAAAAAAACAAGTTCTCAGGGGAATCCTGCTTATTCAAAAAATCTTCTTGCAAAGCTAAGTATACTGAAAATAAATGAGAAAAAGCAGCATGAAGCCATACTAAACACACTAACTGAAAAAAAAGCACAAGTTAAAAGCATTTTGGAAGGGGGAAGCCTTATGATTGCCATGCGAAGGCAAGTTTACAGGAAAAGTCAGTAACTTTGCCAGAAGGCTTACAAGTGTTTTAAGATTTATTAGTCGTAGTATGGGCATACATCCAAAAAACAAACTAACAAAAAAAAATGAGCAGGGAAGTGTCAAAGTACAACAGTTATAAAAAAAAATCATGATTTCCAGCTCTGTGACACTGGGGGGATAAAGCCCCAGCTAGAAACCAAAAATTCAGATTTTGATTGGCAGCTGCCCCAGAGCTTAAGCCACAAGGGAGGGGAGAGTCCAGGTCCCTAATAACTGGGTCACCTCTTAGGGGTGTTTTATCGATAAAATAATTTACTTGGGTGAATATTTTCCCAAAGGGCACTATAATGCACATCTAGGTGTTGAGTATCATTTGTCTGTGTTAGACTGTCTTGCAGGATGTTAATGCTGTGGGGGAAAATCTATGATAGCTCCCCATTTACAGACATCTGCAAACTTAGTGATCCAGAGGCCCTTGACACTGGCCTTGACTTCCAAGTAATACATGACAAAACAGGAGCAGGCTTGTTTACATGATGTTTATATTGTTTGCACTTGGAAAACTACAGGTGCCATTTCTGATGTTCATTTTATCCTACAAATGCAAACCAGTTTTATGATTATGAGGAACAATGTATACTGTACTCCAGAGAGTAAAATATTGTTTCCCTTGCTTATTGCTAGATTATGTAAGTGAAATCTGAGTATTCTTTACTCTAGTTGTAACTGATACATCACTACACATAAGTGAGAACTATACTGACATGAGGGTGAAAGGACTGGGTTTGGCTAAATCAGACTACTTGTAATCTGAAAAATTGTACTTAAGTCAGAGTTATACCAAACAATTCAGACAACTTGATATCAGTTGTATTCTTAAATCTATGTGCAGTGCCAAAAAGCATTAGTTCTGGCAATGCTAACACCAGCTTTCTGAATATAGTACCAAGCCATATTAAAATCCTCTGCAGTTCATTTTGATTATTGTATAGAATGACAGTTGATCAAGTCACCTACATGGACAAAGGCACAAATAATGGCTGGTTTAACAGTGAGGGAGTTTGTAAACAGATAGGACAGCAGGAGTCCCAGCAGTGAGTGGTGTTGTACTATGGTTAACTGGTTATCAGCAACGGCATAGGGTTAACTAACTAGCACAGTGGTCAGGGTTCCTTTTCTAAATCTTGCTCCTTGAGATTATTAAAGTCATACATTGCCACCACTAGGTGGCATCAATTTACAACTATCACACACTTGCACTGAAACTTTTCCCTGTTTCTTTCACTAGCATAGTCTCTGTATTTATAGCGTCTCCTCCCTCACTACAGTAAACTCTACACTTCCTCAATTGCTCAACCTGGGCATCTAAACTCAAACTTAAATTCTATAATAACATACGTTATAACTTAATTAAGTTATACCTTTAGAAAACTACAGAATATCTTCTTACTCAACTGTAGCCCCACATTTCTAGCTCTGAATCCCAGTCTAATGATTGTTTTTCTCTGAGCTCTCTCACTCCTCTGGCTCAACCCGCTCCGTTTGCCCTGCGGGCTCACTCTGCTCCCCTACTCTACCCCCAAATCCCACCCAGCCTCAGTGCACCTACTCTTATACTTCCTCACACCACGCCCCCTCAACACCTACGCCAATCACATACACCTTATACCAAACCCCACCCTCTCCCATACACACACCAATCCACACACACCCCACCCTCTCCCATACACACACCACTCCTCACACACTCATACAACAATGCCTACCTGCCCCCCACAAACTCTACTTCTAGCTACCCTTCTATTATCCCTAACCTATACTACCTAACTTAACCTCCCCACCAACACACACCCACCTCTAACCACACATACCACCACCTCAGGCCTTCCAAATACATCAAGCCCATATTCACAAATCTCCCCAGAACTCTACTCCTCCAACCCATGCCACCTTTAAAAAACTCACCATACTCCCCACCCCATCATCACCTCACCCTATTCTAACTGCTTTCTCAAAAAAAAACCCAGCCCCACCAAAATCACACTTCTCTATCCTCTATATTCCTCCTCAGGCAACTTCTTCCCCATATCTCACTCTCAGGTGACATACACCCTAACCCAGGTCCAAACCCCAGCATTACCCACCCTAACACAAATTCCAATCCACACAAACTCAAGGCTATCCACCTCACAACCCTAAATGCGCAAAGCCTCTGTAATAAAATCCCCAACCTACATGCCTGGCTCTCTCATAACCAGCCAGACATAAACGCAGTCTGTGAGACCTAGCTCAAGCCCTCCATCAGAGGTGACGAAATCCCCCCCCCCCGGGCTACCACATCATACATAATAATAGGCCTCATAGAAAAGGAGGTGGTGAAGCTATTATTTACCCCTCCACTCTCACTTTTACTCCACTGACCAACCCCATCCCTACCTTTGCCAATGCAGAAATGCCTGTAGGCTTTTTAAAACTAAACAACTACAAACCCATCTGCATCTGTTCCATCTACATCCGACCTGGAGACAATACCAAAACTCTATAAGACATCCTCTCCTGGTTTAGCTCAAATATCACAAATGAAACCTACATTCTAGGTGACATAAATATTAACTGGGCCTCCTACCTCTTAGATAACCCAACTCACTCAATCAACCTCTATAATTTCACCCAACTAATAAACCTCCCAACCAGACCACATAAAGACAGTACATCTGGTACCATCATAGATTGCATATTAACAACCCACCCCAACCATATCTCCAGTGCCAATATAATACCAGACCCCCTAAGCGACCACTTACCAGCTTTTATAGACCGCCTACCCTCTCACATAGAAAAACAACACCTATACAAGCAATCCCATAACCTAGCTTCCTTCAACCCCAAAATCTTCTCTGAATGCCTTAAGATTACTGACTGGTCTCCACTAAAAATCCTTCCACTAGATAATGCTGTCTCATATTTTAACCATACCTTCCTTACCTTACTTTATAAACTAGCCCCTTTCCAAACCAAACAAACTAAATTGATAATGATTCAATGAAACAAAAAATGGAAACTGTACCAAAAACAAAAAAAAAAAAACAGCACCCACCAAGAATATAAACATCGACGTAACCTAGCCAAAAAATCAATAACAAAATATCGCAAAAACTACTACTGCAATCTGCAATCCAAACACTCAAACAACCCAAAGAAATTCTGGTCCTCCATCTTCTCAATACTCAACCCTGGTAATAATACCAACCCCTGCCCCAATCCTAACCTTTCAAGCCTTGAAACAGCCACTAAATTCAACACATTTTTCATCGATTGCATAGCTAAACTATCCTCCACCTTCCCCAACCCACCCACCAATGCAACCCCCTCACCCCCCAAATCCCCCCTCTCACCCCCCTCCTCTCCCCCTATTCTCCCATAAATCTGTCTCCACCAACACCTTAAAAAGACTACCCCAAAAGCTAAAACCATGCCGCACTGCCCCTGACAACCTTCCTGCAAATTTCCTTTAACTATCAGCTGAATCAATAGCCTATCCCATATCCATTCTCATAAATAGATCCATTCAGAAATCCCATGTACCAACCATCTGGCGACATGCATTCATAATCCCTCTGCACAAAGGCGGTAAAAACACTGACACTACCAACTTCAGACCCATAGCTATACTCTCACCCCTCTCCAAAATTCTAGAAAAAAGCATCCACTCCCAGCTCATGCCCTACCTAACCCAGCACAAACTCCTCTTTTCCACCCAGTACGGCTTCTGCCCTGGCCACAGCACCATGACAGCCCTCCTAACCTTCCTTGAAACAGTCAACCTAGCACGTGATAGCGGCAAATATGTATCTTCCCTATTTCTTGACCTCTCAAAAGCATTCAACACAATCTCCCATACTCTACTCCTATCCCAGCTCTCTCACCTGCACCTGTCTTCCTCAATCTTAGCCTGGTTCTCCAGCTACCTTTCCATGCACCAACAGACTGTGCAATGGAAAGAATCAACCTCCCCTTTCTTACCTACACCCACAGGAGTCCCTCAAGGATCAGTACTGGGCCCATTCCTCTTTAACATATTCATCAATAACTTCCACCACTCCATCCCTAATGCCTCAGTCATCCAATACGCTGATGACTCCACCATCATCTGTTCTGCCTCCTGCCCCTTCAAACTTCTTCTCAACACCCAAATCGCCTTCTCCAAAACCAAATCATGGATGCAATCCCATCACCTAGCCCTAAATGCAATCAAAACAAAATTAATGATTTTCACTTGCACCAAATCCTCGCAATTCAGTAGAGACCAATTTTCCATCAAAAGCCACAATAACACTCCTCTAGAAATCATTCCCAGTACCAAGCTACTTGGCATTACCATTGATGATAACCTAAAATTTGACTCCCACATTCTCTCAGCAATCAAAAAAACACACCAGAAAATCGGTCTCCTCTACAGACATAACTGCTACCTTACTCCCTCCTCTCGTCAAACCCTCGCATCTACCTTCTTTCTCCCCTCTCTCTTTACGGTGCTCCCCCATTCTCTAACCTACAACTTGGCCTCCGTTCCAAACTCGAATCTTGTTACAATAAAATCTGCAAATTTGCTATCAACTCCAGGAACTCTTCCCATCACTGCCACTCCCTGCACACCCTTAACTGGCTAGAACTTCACAACCACCTAAAATAAATACAACTTACAACAGCCCACAAACTCATCTTCAAACCAACAGAATGCCCCTCTCTTGCCAAATCTCTAACACCCTACACACCTAGCCGCACCCTGAGATTGAAAGGCCAAAACCTCCTACATGTACACAAACCCCTACACCCACCTGGCAAACTATTACTGTCTCACACCATAGCCAAACAGTGGAACACTCACCCCCACCACTATGTAAAATACCAAACCACAACAACTTCAAATCCATGCTTCTCTTCCATCTGGCCTCCAAATGGGAATGTCCTTCACACGCTCCAACCTAAAAACCACCCACACCACTAACTCCACACCTAAATCATTGTTCCTTTGCCAAACTTAACACGATATCATAGGTCTTTCTCTGTACATCTCTTCACACTTTCTGCATGTGAGCCTCTGGCCTATCTTACTCATATTCCCAACTGACATCCTCTCCATTGCAAAACAGTGTATATACTATTGTAAAACTGTTATTCATGTACAGACTAATTATGACATATATAACTCCCATCATCTACCAGTAATATGTCAACTTCTATAATCCAGTCTTTTACAAGTTTGTAAGTTTTTGCAAATTTCTGTACTTTTTTTATATTTTGTAATGTTAAAAATGTCTGCATTTTATACTAAGTACCAGAGCTTTTTGCATGTTTGTAAGTTTGCAAATTTCTGTACTTTATATTGTAATGTTGCAAATTTCTGCATTTTATACTATGTACCGGAGCTTTTCTCCTCGGGTCTCCACTGAAAATGGGCCACAAGCCCAGCCGGACTAACCCGGTTAACAAACAATAGTAAATATCAATAAATAAATAAATAAATAAAGTAATATGATTAGTGTAATCAGAAGCATTCCTTAGATTAATAAAAACAGCACCAGCAAGCTCCCCCATCATCCTCATTAGGCAGAAATTTGACACCGACAACTAGAATGGCAGTAGTGGAACTGGCCTAGGCCTAAACCTGTGTTATACAAAGATAATGATGTCATATTTGTTAACTTATCTGACCAGTTAGTTTAAAAAAATAAAACTTGTTTGAATAGGTTAATGACCCAGGGGGCCTTTCCAAGTCTAGCTAAGTTCTTCCAAAACAATAATGATTTCCTATAGCTAAATAGGATGTTGAGGCCAAGCTTTTATAAGCTACCTCTGTCCATAAGGGAAATGGGTGCCAGGTCTGGTGTAAATTTCCAGTTCTGGAATGCCAAACAGAGCTTCTGCAAGTAAGGCCTTACAGAACATGTGTTAACTAAGACTGTTTTTTATTTCAATGGTGAATGTTATTGGCAAATGAAGGGTACAGCAATGGGTGCTTCACTTGCACCCATTTACACAGACCTTTTTATGGGCTACCTGGAGGAGCAGATAATATATGATGCTAATCACAACTTATATTTGGCTTTTTACATTGAAAAGATGAATCGTCCTTTTAAAGACAGAATATCAGAACATTACGGGGACATAAGGAATTGTAAGGAAAATAATGCACTAGCACAACACGTGCTATGCTTTGGAATTGACCATAATTTTAAATTCATGGCTATAGAGATCATTCATACTAATATTAGGGGTGGCGATGTTAGGAATATTACTGAGGCTGTTGAACAAAGATGGATTTTGATGCTACAAGCAGATAAACCACCAGGTCTCAATGGGGCCACCTCCTTGAAACCTTTTCTTAATGGACGTTCTTTGAAACACTGAAATGTCACTATGTTTTTACTATGTTTTTATTTATTCATAAATTACTAATGATTTTTAAACTATATAAATGTGCTTTTTTACTAGATATATGTGTTTAATTATGTAGAGCTACTAATTGGATACTGAGTGCTTTAAATTGTGGAGTGATGTTGCATTAAGTTAGTCTGATTAAGCGATCTATATGTTTGTGAAAGTGCTTACTTTTTTCTTACAATAAAGTGTTTTTTACCTGAAGCCTGGATATTTTATTTTGATTCTATTTTTGGATGAGATTGATATCTGGGGTAGGTATTTGGACGATTGTTGGATGGTGTGGTGATCGGACATTGTTTATTTAAAAGAGTTTGTTCAATATTTAAATGACAATGAGTGGGGCATCCATTTTACTTTACATCATGAGGTTTATAGGATTTCCTTTTTGGATGTTCAGGTCATGTGTAAGGAAGATGGTACTTTGGAAAGTAATATTCCCAAATCCCAATTTCTATGTATTCGTAGAATTTATTCATCTGATGAATCATTTAAACATGAGAAAAGGGATTTAATGGGTAGGTTTTGTGATCATGGTTATAACAGGGATCATATTCTTAATTTATTTATTTATTTATTGCAGTTTGTTAACCAGGAAAGTACATTGGGCCAAAGTAGCCCGTTTTCAATGAAGGCCTGAGGAAAAATGCTCCAGACAGAAAGACAATATTATAAAAAGATTCAAAAGTAATAACTAAGTACAGCATTTTTAAGATATTAATGTTCAATTAGTACATTATAAATGGAGACAAAAGAATTATTTGTGCAGTGGCTGTGTTTTGAATAGAATAGGATAGGATAAAGAGAGGTGTCAGGATTCAGGAAGGATATTAATTAATTAATATTAATAAATGGGTTTCTGTTCAAGATAGGACTTCATTGTTAAAATATCAACAAAGGAATCAGGGTATTAATGATAAGACTATTAGTTTTATTACCAGTTTTGGTTGTAATACATGGGAATTCATTGATCTGATACAGCGACACTGGGAAGTTTTACTTTCAGATAATAGATTATGTGACATATTGATGCCTAGATGCTACTTCTCATATCATAAGGGCAAAACATTGGGGGCTTTTTCAATCATTATAAACATAAGACTAAAATTCATGAGCATTCACAACAACTTATGAATGAAGGTGGAATATTGGTAGGCTCTGTTCCCTGTGTGGCCATTGTTCTTTTTGCAAATATGTACCCAGAGTTAAACAATTCACTAGTAAGAACTCATCTAAATTATATGACATTCACACATTTGCAAACTGTAGTACAGATTGGGTTATTTATTTAGCCACCTGTACCTGCTCTGTTTTTCATGTGGGGCAGACTTCTCGCTCATTAAGAACACAAATTTCAGAACCCCTTAGTGATATTAGAAATAAACGTATGCCTAATGCTCTTTATAAACATTACATTAAACATCCCACTGCAGAATTTATGTTTGTTATTATTGATAAGATTTTGGGTGATAGGAGAAATAAGGCAGGTTGGCATAATATATTAAATCAAAAAGAAAACAGCTGGATTATCAAACATGGTAGCTTATTTCCACCAGGTCTTAATGCACATTGTTAATCAGCCTATCATGATGGGAATTGGGTGGCACATATCTTTCTCTCTGGCATGTTCTGTTTAATTCTCAGACAAAATGCAGGTCCCTAGGCCCTGTATTTCTGGTACTCTTTGACTTACGAATATGCAAGAGATTCATAAGTGTGGGGTTTGTGGATCCCTTGTAAGCCAGGCATAGGCCACCCACCAAAATTCTATAGGAGACTGAGTAGAGGGAAAGGGTCTTAAAGTCAATCTGCATAAGGTAGGTTTGTTACACCCTGTATTCTCTTTGTAAGGAACGTCTGAGGTTGCTCTAGTTGCTGCATATGCCTGGTCAGGTACATACCAAAGGGAGCATTGTGCCCTATAATTGGTCTGATAAGGGCAGAGTACAGTGGAATAATTACCTATTTGGTACTAGATCCCATGCTCTTACTTATAAACTGCACAACATAAAAGGATTTCCCCACCACTGTGTCCACATGGTGGTCAAAGGTAAGGTTACTGTCTATGTGCATACCCAGATCCTTGACCACTGGGTCAACTCTTAGGAGTCTATTATCAGCATGGTAATTAGCAAGGATGGTTGAATTCCCAAAAGGTACAATTATGCATTTCGTACCACTGAGTTTAAGACCATGGCTTTGGCACCATTTACTAGTCAGAGATAGACCTTCTTGAAGAATATCATCTACAGTCCTGACATTAACCATCTTTGCAACAGATGTAATTAGACTTTACATTTAACTTGGATGGAAAGTGATCGGCAAAGTGATAGAGTGTTACGATTTGTAAGAGAGACAAACATGGACTACTGGACAAATAGTCAGAGATGCCTGCACTTTTTCATAGAAGATTCAGCAATATTTTTGTAACTGGATGTATACTGGTCCTTTTGAATAAAACTGGAATGAAACAGCTCAGCTATATTGTTGGCAAAGCAGCAAATTAATCTCCCAACTATACTTCAAAGTAGGCTGACTAACAGAACAAAGCTTACAGTAGTCATTACTCTTTTTCTTCACCAGTATGGTGAGATGCTTGCTTACAGTCAGATCTTCTGGATTAATAGGCTGTAAAAGGAGACCACAATTTTCAGTTGTAAATAATACTTTTATGCATCACTTTAGGATCTTAAATAGAACTAAAATAACTTTAGAATGTTAAAGAAAACATTAAAATAAAAATGTTTAAAAAATTCTACCTAATGTTGATGAAGGCAGAACTTGCTGGTGCTGTTTTCATTAATATAAGGGATGTCTGTAGGTGAGTACTGAAATTCTGGTTTATTTAATTGTATTATTCAACGGAAAAGTTCATCATAGTACATAACAATAATATGGAAGCTATTGGTTATAAAGTGAAACAAGGAGAATAGGACAGAATGACATGTAAAGATGCAGTTTAAGGTAAAATTGCAGGTAGTGCATGGATGAAATACCAATGAGTCACTGAAGGTCATTCTTATGGCATATTAATGTTTGTCAGGACGATAACATAAAGGAGTTACTGGAAAAAAGTGAGTTTGGTAAAGACTATATAACACTGAATATACACGTTTGCTAAAAAGGGTGATATAAATCTGGCATAATCTTCAGAACTCTGGATTAAATGGTCAAAATTCTGATTTCATTCCTGTATTAATAATATGGATTTGAAAAAACTACACATAACATGTAGTATAACACAACAGGTTTTAAATTGTACTTTCCATATCCTTCATGATCTTTAAGACCTATCTGAAATGCCACCAGAACAGATAACTAGAACCAAGAAAAAATAAAATCACAAAGAGGCAATGCAGAACAGAAGATTAGTCAAGTAGAAGATAAAAAAAAACAGAAGCTGAAATTATGGAACATTTGTGAAGTGAAGGATCCAGTGTTGAGTCTAACACAGGTCATATTACAGCATGATGGAACAACTAGTCCCCAAAGTGAGGTGAAACAAGAGGAGCAAGGGACATCTAAAGAAGAAACATGGACATGGGAAAGAAAAAGAGATTTAATATGGAGCAATATTTATGCAAAGGAGAAAGCAAAACTAATCAATGGAAAAAGAGCAGAACCAAAGATACGGAAAAATTTACAATACAAAAAATAAGAAAACAAAGAGGAAAAGCAGAAAAGAGGATTAGTGATGGAGAAGTTAAAGAAATAGAAACTGAGGTTATGAATTACCTGCAAAGTGAAGGATTTAGTGTAGAAAATTTAACTCAGACAACAACAAAACAGGATAGAGCAATGGACAACCAAAATAAGGAAAAAACAGTGGAGCAGGAAGCATCTAATCACTTGACATTTGAAGATACTGTGGAGCCTCCCAGGAAACCAGTACAAATGTTCAGTTTGAACTACACAACAAGGGAAAGAACATAAAACTGTGGCAACTCTGACACAATGTTGTGGAGTGATAGGCCAGAGATAAAACTGAAGAGAACGTGGCACAGGTAGAAGCTCTGGAACTTTCTATAGAATGTCCACAGGAAATGGCGAACAAAGAATGTGCTCTCAGTTTAGAAGAAAATGATCTAAGAGAAGAGTTGCTTGATTTAAGATTAAAAGATTCAAAGATTTAAGATTCAAAGAAACTTTATTGTCATTTAGGAAACACAAGTGCTACCTAAATGAAACTTGTCAGCTGTTCTACAGGAGAAAACAAATACAAGAAGACAGACATGATAGGTATTAAAGAATAAACAATAACTATAGTACAAAACTAAATACCTAAGTAGCTGTTGCACATGATTGTACACTATTTATTACATTGGACAACACTAACTACTAGATAATTAACACATGAAAAGAAAAGTACACTACACACAGAGGTGAGATTTGGAGATATTGCACATAAGGAAGTGACTTGAATTGCACTTGAATGAGAATATATTCATTTTAGTATCCAATAAATAAACAGAATTACTGTATGAAAAAAAGAAAAAGAATGAGAACAAAACAATCTGTTATAGTTTTAATACATCCAGACTTATGTCTGCATGAATGAGTCTTATTGCAGTTGGATAAAAACTGTTCATGAATCTGGAGGTCCTGCAGTGGATACTCCATCACCTTCTACCAGATGCAAGTTTAGTGAACCAACCATTCGCTGGATGAGAAGTGTCACTCAGTATTGTGCAGGACCTCTTTTTACATCTCAGTTCAAAGAGCCCCTGTAAGGTAGGAAGACTAGTGCCCACCATCTTAGAGCTCCTGTAAGGTAGGAAGACTAGTGCCCACCATCTTTTCTGCTGTTATTATTATTCTTTGCAGCTTCTTCCTTTCAGCCATTGTGCTGTTACAGAACCTTACAGTGCAGTTGCTGGTGATAATGCTCTCAATGACTCCTCTGTAGAAGGTATTTAGAGGATTCATAGAGAGCTTCAATTTTCTAAGCCTTCTTAGGAAGTGTAGTCGCTGGTGGGATTTGGATAGACATATTAAGGTCAATGAAAGAAGTAGACTGCAGTAGGTCAATAAAACCCAAAAAGTTAGAAGTTTGATAAAATAAATGAACACAGTAATTAGGACTGTCCTTAGAGATTCATGTAATATAAGAGTAGTAAATAGGATACATTACTGTACAGCCAAATTAATAACAGAGAAAGTCCTGCCACAAGAACACACGGTAGTAAGGGAAAGGATGGGGAGAAATAGAATGCCATCATGATAGTATCGAATAGAGAAAACTATAAAGCAATTAAGACAAGAAGTGTCACTGTTAGAAGAGTATAGACAAGGGAACAGATCAACAAAAATACTCAGAAAGATAGATGTGATAAAAGCAATGCACGGTATTATAATGGATCAGGATTTATCATGTACTGTCACAAATAATAAACTAAAAATATCAGCACAGTTAGAAAAACTTAGAAGATTCACAGATAAATATAAAGGAAACTTACATGATAAGCAATTTATTGATGACCCAGAAAAGTTTTATAGAGAATTGGGAAACAAGATAAAAGGAATTGAAAGACTACCAAAAAAAAGAAGAAATAGATACATTTTGGAGAAACATTTATGAAACTCCTGTGGAACATAACAAAGACACTAAATGGATAGAAGAAGTAAATGAAAGAATAAGATGTTCAAATTTACAGGATATGAAACGGGATGAAACGGGATGAAGTAATGGCCAGAGAGATTGAAACAAAGTTAAGAAAAGCTCCTAATTGGAAAACCCCAGTTCCAGATGCAGTATTGAACTTCTGGCTAAAAGTACTAACATCTTTGGTTGAAGATTTAGCCATTAGTAAGAACTATTTATATGCACACCCTGAACAGACATCAGCCTGGCTAACAACAGGAAAAACAATGTTCCTACTTAAGAGTGAACTTGCAAGCTACCCATAGAACCCAAAGAACTATAGACCAATAACTTGCCTTCCGACGACTTACAAACTACACACTGGAACTGATGCTGACAGAGTTTATAGTCATTTAGAATAAAACTCAATTATGGCAATAGAATAAAAGGGTAATAGAAGAAAGTCATATGAAACAAAGGATAACTTTTTGTTAAATAAAGTCATAGTGAACAACTGTAAAAAAGGGAAGAATTTAAGTATGGCATGGATAGACTACAAAAAAAAAAAAACATATCGACAGTGCAGTGGTAGCACTGTCACCTCACAGCAAGAGGTTCTCTGGTTCGATTCTTGGCTGGAGTGCCTTCTGTGGGAGTCTGTATATCCTCCCTGAGTTCGTGTGGGTTTCCTCCAGGTGCTCCGGTTTCCTCCCGCATTACAAAGACATGCATCTGGAGCATTTCCACCCCACACGGCCTCCACTGGAAATTGGTTTTGTTCTAAGTCGGACTTTTCCGGTAAACAAATGTTAAAAAAAAAATTGACAATATCCCACATTCATGGATGAAAGAGTGCTTAGAATGTGTAAGTTACACCCTGCGCTGATAAACTACATCACAGTGACGCTGAAACAGTGGCAAACCACCTTGCAGTTAAGCTACGATAAAGGACAAATTATACTTCAGGGATAAAAATCTACAGGGGGATGTTCCAGGGTGACTCTCTATCACTGCTGCACCTTTGCCTTGCCTTTAAACCATTAAACTATCTGCTTAACTGATTAGGTCATGGCTATAATTTGGCTCCCAGAAAGCAACAAAGTGTAAAGATATCTCAGCTTCTCTTTGTTGATAATTTAATTTAAAACTGTATAGCTCATCAGATGAGGAACTGAAAGCACAACTGCAATTAGTCAAAACTTTTTTCAGATGATATAAGAATGTCATTTGGTCTTGATAAATGTGTAAAAGCAACCTTTAAAGCAGGAAAGCTGTGGCACCAAGAAAACATCAGTTTGGGACACAAATGTGATATAAAAGAACTTGAGCAAGAGGGAGTGCATAAATATTTGGGAACTGATGAAATATCAACAATAAAACATGAACAACAGCAAATAAAATTCAGTAAGGAATATTTTGGAAGATTTAGATTAATCCTGAAAACAGTGTTGACATCCAAGAACAAAGTTCAAGCTATAAGCCAATTTGCTATTCCTATCCTAACTTATAGTTTTGGAGTGATTGCCTGGCCCCATTCATGAATTCAAACCAAAAGATGAAAGGTTAATATTGGAGGCCCAAGACAGTTGGTTTAAAAAGTCCATTGAACATGTGGGAGAAACAGACAAATGGAGGATTTGTAAAACAGAACTGGAAACAGTTGCACACCTTGTTGCTAGCTGTGACATACTAATAGCAGAAGGACTGTATACTGAAAGCAATAATAATGTGGCGAGACTGTTGCACTGAGGATTAGGCAAACATTATAATACTTGAAGTAGGTGAAAAACACTGGAAACATAAGTCACAAAGCATCATAGAAAATTATGGTCGACATTACATGGGATCACCCATTAGCAACAGTTCAAAAGACAGATGCGAGAAAAACAGACATAACAGTCCATGAAAAGAAGAAAAAAGTAGCATTGATCACTACACCCTGTGACTACAGCATCTTGCATACAGAGACACAAAGTCATAAAATATCAGTATTTGCAGGCAGAAATGAGAGCAATGTGGAAGAAAGATACCCAGACAGTTCCAACAGTAGTAGGAGCAATGGGTCTTATTAAAAAGAATCTACAATCATATTTAGATAAGTTACTGATACATGTAATACTGTACGAACTGCAGAAGGAGTCATTACTGGGCATGTTGGAGGTGCTGTGAAGAGCACTTCTGGCTAACATCAAAGATTGAAACAATACTAATTTCATGAACTTTAATTATACTTTGATTTAAGAATGGGGTCCACTTCCTGTCATGGTATTAGAAACCCAAAAAACTTAGAGAAACTAAAAGGTGAGAAACCACAGTGTAATCCTTCATATGAAGGATAGCACCTTAGGACAGCAACATGCAGGTTTGGAATGTTAGTAATGAAATATAATTCCAAAAATGCCTGTGATGACACTGTAACATACACAAAGAGGGACTTGACTATGACAGAGATGCCCCAGATTCAGATAGCAGCTTGGACATGTATGTTCAGCATTTGGTATATAAAACAACACAGATGAATCTGTAAGACCACAATCCCCTAAGTTATGCTTAATCTGATCTTCATTTACAGATTTGAAAGTGAAATAAGTGAAGGAGGTGTTGCTGTACTATATTCCTCACAGATGGATCCAGCATTTGGAATTCCAGAAATATCCAACCTGTGCTGCAGTAAAAAATGTTTCTTGGTGGAAGACAAAACAGAGCAACATCAGTCAATGACACAATGATACATGCAACAGTTAGGGATCCCTGGTGGTCTAGTAGTTAGGGTTTGGTGCTCCCACTGCTACGGCCTGGGTTTGATTCCCAGTCAGGGAATTTCAATGGATTTTAAGGGGGTTTGAAATACTGGCTAAGGTGTCTACCTTGCAGACACAAGGTACAGCATTTAATTCTTGCCTTTGGGAAGCATGGCTAAGCTTAAAAAGCCACCCTGAGATCAGTAGCCTAATTATCTATTACATGCAGCACAGAGTTTTTGGGCACTTAATTGATATTTGCGTTGCAGTCAAAACCTTCACTAGGGAGAAACATGGGCCATTTGCTTCATTTCTGATCTCCAGTATGAAAAAGTTACAACACATTACCTTTAAATGTGCTCACAGTTATTGTAAGCTTAGCCCGTTACAATGGGGACAGTGGTGTCGGATTCCTCATAAGTCTTGTAGCATACAACAAACTGGTTAAGACACCACAAATACAGGGAACAGTATTCAAGAGGTGCACCCTGTGATTTCTGTCCCAGGAATGTTAGACGAATGGGATGTAACAGTCTTTTATACAGGTAAAGGTAGAAGAGTGCACGTACTATAGATGCTTAGCAACATCTCTGTGACTTTTTGGACTTAGTAAGTGGCCTGCTCTGCTCAGCTGTTTGGTGAATGCAGTGCCTTATGGTCTGTGTGCCTGTAGTTCCTGAGTCACACCATTATAATCACCTAGCAGAACTGCAGCATGATCTGAATAATTCCTACAAATATACATCCAGCACATCATGTCATCATGTGCTATGTGTGTTGCACTTCACTGAAAACGTAAATGGATACAAGAACTAAAAAAAGTCATTAACACCTCCCACCAAAAAATATATATATACATAATGCGTGTAAAACTAGTCATAGTTTTATTTTTCACTTTTCATAGCAACAAAGTTGTAAAAAATATATATGATGTGCGAGTATACATATATCCATCCATCCTTTTCCTAAACCACTTGCTGTGATGAGGGTTGCAGTGATAGCAAGCTGAGAAGAGTAATGTGGACTTCAATATCCCAAAAATAGTCTCTAGGTCATCCTGAAGGACACTTAGGCATCCATAGTAGGGAAAATGAGAGATATAATCTCTCCAGTCTGTTCTGGGTCTGCTCTGGAGTCTTTTACCAGGCAATAGTGGCAGGAGATGTTCACATCACATCAAGTGATGCCTCTCATAGCAGAAAAACAGTGGTTCTACTGTGAGACCCTCAGAGATTGCTAAGCCCTTCACTTTATCATGAATTTTAAGTCTAATACCCTGCACAAAATCTGACTTTCACCATTTGTGCACGTGTGTTCTTCCATTGTTAACTAAGGTATGTATTTGTATTGTAAATGGGTGGTGTTACGAAGACCATTCTTGTGTTTTGTTTGTGTTTTTTGTATTAGTGTGTGACAGGCAGTCCTTTAAGGGGAATTCAAAACATCACTGGCAATAAAGAAAAGATGTCGGTGAGAGATGTGTAAAAAGTAGGGATTGCAAAGCCCTGAGCAGAAGTCAAAGAAGAAACTATGGAGTTTGGAAGTGTTAAGAAAACTTGGAGGTCCAGAGCATTGGCTTTGGCCAAAACATATTTTTCCATGATATGCACACCAGAGGAAAGACCTCTTGCCTTTTTATGTGGAAGACAGCCAGAACCAGGGACTTTATGGTAACTTTGCATTCCACACCTGAGTCGTAAGGTAATTTTTTTCTGAATAGCCAAACCAACGTCTGTCTTGTTTTGTAAAATAAAACTGTTTTCAGAGCAAAGATTTTCATGTCAGGTACTTTAATCTTTCACTCTGTACACACAGATGTAAACAAATAACTTTAAATATAATAAAACTAAAGTATTTCACGAACTAAAACAAGAGTCTAAATTCATGACAAGGTGTTATTGAAGGTTTTTTTGTAAATGTTTTATATCACATGTAGCCAATGCTGTTACAGCTTGGTGTTATCATATTTAAGCAAGGGAAAAATAGCATTGTGGGGGTGCAGCACCCCTACAAAAATGCCTGGCATGCACCATACTGAGTGGGACCATGCCTTCTCAACCTTGTAACACAAGGAATCTGAACAAAGCCAAAAATAGTGGGGGACAAAAACCCTAAAACAGGGACAGATTTTAAGTGTTGTTACAAATATAGAAAGTTGCTAGAATTTTAGCGTTTAGGTTTTGTGTTAGCATGCATTTTCTGAAGGACATGAAGTCTGAAACTCAAATGTCTGTCATTGATTTGGCAGAAAACTACAGATTGTATGATGAATAGACCAAAAATATTAGGCAAAAATCTGGACAGTTGAGAGGTATGAGTGGGATACTGTAAATAAGTGTGCTTTTCAGTGAGCCGGAATCCATGAATCATGTATCACTCACAGCTGCAGGTGTGGAAGTGTTTCTGTACTTTTGCGGTATATCAAAGCCTTTACTTGAATGTTTTGCCATTATACTTGGCCGTGCACTATAAGTGAAAACAGACTGATTCATCTAAGAGGCCACAAATTGGATCATCATAATGCAGGGAAGTCCCTGACTGCCAAGCATAGGAGACTCAAAGTAACACATTTTAAGTCCATTATGCCTGTAAGAGATATATAGTTAAACAGTGTCAGTACCATGCCTGCAAAAATAATGCATTTTAATTTTTGCAGTTAATCTAGCAAATTAACCACATTTGTTTTTTTTTTTTTTTGCTTAAATTACATTCACTTCAAATAAATAGCCACAACATTTTGAGCATGGCTAATGCCTTAGAATACAGTTTATTTTCAGCTTGGAAATCTTTGGATTATTTTACGTTTATATTGCTGCCTATAGGGAAAGATCATGTTAACAGTGAGTCCTTCCAGAAAGAAAACATACAGTCTCATAAACACCATTATAATCCAAAAGTCACTCTGTACTCATGCTTAATAAACTGGGAACATCAGGTGCTAGAACATACCTTGCACACTCGTGCCACACGGGAGTATATCACCTTTCCTCCACTGCCATCTACTTCTTGGGCCCTTTCAGTGAAAAACAGATACACTTTATCATCTTCCTCATTCTCACTCTGTGTGATGGCCTGAACCTTTATAAATTTAGGATCTGTACAAGAAAAAATTAAACAGTGGTTGAATACCCTTTTTTAAACAGCTTTCCAAAATACATTGCAACCAAATGGTCAAGAATATATATATATATATATATATATATATATATGTGTGTATATACACACATGTGCAGGCATAACAACATGGCAAAGTATACAGCCTAGTGTCAGTGCTATGAATGTAAGAACCATCAGAAGAGCTATGCTGTTTTACAATAAGCAGATCAGAATAAATCTCATTCAATTAAATCAGGATTCTACATTAATGATTTCACCACTAATTTTAAAAAAGTCATTTTCAGTAAGCAGATATCACTGTGATTGTCTGATGTCATAATGTAGTTATAACTGTTAGTAAACTGCCAATACCAACTTGTCAGAAGTTTTAGTAACTATAACTAAATTCTTTGAAAAAAATGTGTTGGTCTGGCTGCTAATACTGGCTGTACTTCCAGTCTGCAACTGGGCCAAGTACTTTTGGCACATGCAACAAGATAGTTTTGCAATGCAGAGAAGAATAAATGCAGAGAATGCCAAGGCAGATCAAAATTTATAATGCTCTAGAGAGGATGTGAATTGTCCAGAATATGTAAGGAATGACGGTCGTGTCACCCCAAACCATGCTGAAATAACCACATGTGAGGTGTTATAGGGGCACAAAGATTTTGGTGAGGAACATGCAGGTCTGAAATGCTGTGGGGAAGCATGGTGATGTGCCAGCACATGGCCCAACATGAAACAGTATTCTAAAGTGCATAAAGCAAAACAGATGGATTCCTGACATGGCATATGCAGAAGAAAAACATTCTTTTCCACTACTTCATTAATTCTGCATGCCCTGCTTATGTTGTCTATATGAGATAATCAGTGTGTTTTTATGGGGGGTTCTGCTGTACAGTCTTGGGCAGTAAACAAATACTGTCATGAAGACTTGTTAACATTTGGAATGTCATAAGTAATCCTCTATAGACAGAATTATTCACTATGCTTTCAGTTTTAGGGCCAGTTTTGATTTTCATAAGTTCATAGGAGATTACTAGGCTAATGGCTTAAGAGCCCTTACAAGCCTAGCCAATACAACCAGATTTTACCCGATATATTGTCCTTAGGGGCAAGAGGATAGCATAGACTTGTGCCTATAGCTTGGATATTGTACAGACTGCACCTTCCCCTAAGGGACATAGGCACCATTCCAGGTGTAAATTGGTGATTCCCCATCCATTGATCCAAACTGCATTTGAAGAGGGACAGGGAAGGGCTCTACTTATCATAAATAGGAAGTTTGTTCCAAAGAAGGGATAATCACTGAGAAACATTACTTGTCTCTCCAGTATGTTGTATTTGAGCTGCAGTCCAGGTTTAGATTCCTAGATCGAGTAACCCTCATGCTGTTTGTCTTGTGGATGTGTAGCAGCTCCATCAAGGCTGGATTTCAGTGCCTTGTAGATTAGGCATATGTCACCCCTTAATAGTCGATAAGAGACAGACTAAAGGGATAGGGCTTTTAGTCTATCCACATAGGACATGTTGTTAACACTGTATTTTCTTTGTGAGGAACCTCTGGGGTTGCTTCAGCTGTTGTAAGTGCCCAGTCAAGTGCATGCCAAATTGTGCATTGTACTTGATTATTGGTCAAATGAGGGCTGAGCACAGTCAGACCATAACTTTCTTGGATCCAGATGCCATATCTCTACTAATAAGCTGTGCCACATGAAAGAACTACTATGGACACATGGCAGTCAAAGTTCAGGCTATCTATCTGTGTACTTAGATCACCTCTGAGTCTACTCTTAAGGGTGAGCTATTAAAGTTGTAATTTGCGGGAATATTTGACTTCTCAAGGGTATAATAATGCATTTTTTTCACATTTAGTTTTAGGCTCTGGCTCTGGAAGTAATCATTTGTCAGATTTACACCCTTCTGAAGGATGTCTACATTGCTGGGAGATTCAATGATTGCTCCCAGCTTGCAGTCATTAGCAAACTTTGTTTTCCAGAGGCCTTTCACTTTAACATTGACTACACAGAAGCATATACTGAACAGCAGTGGTCTCAACACTGAGCCCTGTGGCATACCACTAGTAACTGGCCTCTTGCTGAATTTGGATTCATCCACTTTAACAACATGTCCTGTCCATTAGCCAGTTGGCTAACCATCTGGTGATGTTTGGCTTTATGCCCAGTTTTGTGAGTTTATTATCTTCTGACACAAGAGTGCAGACTTTGACCCTTATAATGTAAAATGTCTGGTTTGCAGCCCAAGTGTTATGGAGCCACAAAAATAGATGCCTAAAAGCACTGAAAACAGTGTAGCAGTAACATTATGATACTGGCTGAATATGAAGCATAGAGCAGCGTTGTTCAATCTGTATTATCAAAGCATTCTAAATCTATGTATTACCACAGTATTTTGTAATTATTCATTCCTGCTACATGACAAGAAATATTAATGACATTCCACAATCTTGTAACTCTAACACATCTTAAACTTAAGAATTGGCTTTACATTTTAAAATGTTCACATGCATAAGCAAAAATTTTGGATCATATGCCAATCTTCATATGGTTAAAGCATGTCATTAGAAGTGATGCATTACCGCAGTCTGTGTGTATAACCTGATGACATTTCAAAATCAGCGTTCTACAACTTTCTAAAAATAGCACACAATATTTTCATTTTATAGACATGACTACAAGTGAACCTGGACTCCAACATTGCAACTGCAAAGTACAGTTGTGTACCTACCATAAATGTAGATGTTCGAGTGTATTCACTGTTGCAGTCATTACTCTTGGGTTATCCTGCTGGCAGGCTACCCTCAGTCGGCCAGAATTCCAAAGTCTAGGTCCAGCGTCGGTTGCTATTGCCTCTTCCCTGACGTCAGTGCGCCAGGGGTATAAAAGATGCAGCCGACGCCATTTTCCTCAGTTTTTCTTGCCCCAGATGTCAGGTGCCCCCAAATTGGTAGGCTGAAAAATATGCCAATAAAAATGCATGCACAAAAATAACATTTCCTTCATCAACAAGCAAATACATCAAATAGGTTGTATAGGATAGAGAAGTGCAGATAAGCCCCAGCAAAGTAAAGGGGGATGGTGGGTGGGTAACCTGGACTGCAACAGTGAATACACTCCAACATCTACATTTATGGTAGGTACACAAGTGTACTATGTTCTTCGTGTTTCACTGTTGCAGTCATTACTCTTGGGTTGAATCCCAAAGCTGCGGAAGGGTGGCTGGGCTAAATAGGGTTAGGAGAGGCTATGAGGCCCTGCAGAACTGCAGTGGCAAAGCCTGCTCTGGACTTAGATTAAAGAGGTAAGTGGTAGTGCTTTGTAAAAGTGTGCACTGAACTCCAAGTTGCAGCCTCTAAGATATCTTTGGTTGGTACTCCTCTGAGGAAGGCTGCTGAAGTGGCTGCTGCTCTGGTGGAATGATGCCTAATGCCCTTAGGCACTGATTTGCCATGTTGAAAATAGCAGAAACGGATGCAATAGCCTATCCATTTAGAAATAGTCTGTTTTCAGATAGCCTTTCCTTGTGATCCTGTAGCATATGACACTAAAAGTTGCTCAGTCTTTCTGAAAGCTTTAGTTCTGTCCAAGTAGAAGCATAACTGCCTGTGTATGTCCAAAGAATGCAGAATTTTCTCACCCTTGTTCTGTGGATTTGGATAAAAGGTAGGCAAGTGAATGGTTTGGTTGAGGGCCACACTGGACACCACCTTAGGCATAAATGTAGGGTTTGTCCTCAGAGAAACCCTGTCTGGATGAAAGATGATGAAAGGTTCCACAGCCATGACAGCGTGTAGCTCCGAGACTCATCTTGCAGAGATTATTGCTAGGAGTAGAGCTGTTTTCCAGGATAAGAATTTTATATCTGCTGTTGATACTGACTCGAAAGGAGGCAGTGTAAGTTTTTCCAAAACATAATTGAGGTCCCAGGCCAGAATTGGTGCTCTCCTTGGAGGCCTAATGTTTTTGGCCCCTCTGAGGTACTGCCTTATTAAAGGATGAGAAAAGATAGGTGGTTCCGTATTGTAATGGGCTGAAATGATAGAGGCATGAATCTTAATTGATGAGAAAGAAAGGCCTTTGTTCAGCATCTCAGTTAGGTATTGTAAAATCTGAGGGATATTTGGTACACACATGTCAATGCCTTGTTCCTGGTTCCAAGCACAGAATCTCTTCCATTTTTCTGCATAAGATTTTCTGGTACTGGGCCTCCTGGCCTCCAAGATAACATCCATAACAGCTTTTGAAAGAGGAGTGTTCTGAATGGCTACATTATCCGCCATGCTGCTAGATTTGAGGTCCTGAGTTGGCTGTGCAGGATCTGATTGTTTTGTTGGGTCAGCAAGTGAGAAGTTTGAGGCAATATCCATGCTGGACCTTGAAACAAGCTCTTTAGGATTGGGTACCAGTGCTGGCATCGCCAGTCTGGTGCCATCAGTATCATTTTTGGCTTCTCTTGTCTGACCTTTAGGAGTACCCTGGGAAGGAGAGGCAGTGGAGGAAAGGCATATACTGTTAGGTTTTTCCAGCTGAAGGATAGGGCGTCCACTTTCCATGCTTGCTTGTGATAAATCCTTGTGCAAAATCTCTGCAATTGGCAGTTGTGAGGGGAGGCAAATAGATCTATGTCTGGGCATCCCCATTTCTTTGTTATCATGCTAAATACTTGTGGATCCAGTTTCCATTCGTGGGGATCCATGAGGTGTCTGCTTAGTTCGTCTGCCAGAGTATTTGTTTTTCCTGGCAGGAATTGTGCTTGCAGGTGAACTTGAAAAGCCAATGCTGTGTCCCATAAGGTCATTGCTTGTCTGCAGAGGGGGTAGGAATGTGTACCTCCCTGCTTGTTTATGTACCACATGACCGTAGTATTGTCTGTCTTTATCAGTAGCTGTCCTGGATGAAGCATGTCCTTGAAAGCTGTCAGGGCATTTTGAACAGCTAGCATCTCTTTTTGATTGATGTGAAGATGTGTCTGGTTTGCAGGCCATGTGCCCTGAATACATTTTCCTGCCATATGGGCCCCCCAGGCATAATCTGATGCATCCTTTGTCAGTGTCTGTCTGGCTGTGGGTAAACTGAATGGCAGACCCTTGTTGTGGTGACAGGCTTCTGCCCACCATCGAAGTTCCTGTTGCAGGCAGGGAATGAGTGTAATTACTGTCTCCTGGTTGTGGCAATGCTGAGTCCAAACACTTTTTTAGATACCATTGAAGTTTCCTCATATGCAGTCTGGCATATGGAATTAGTAGAATGCAGGATGCCATGAAACCCAAGGCCTGCAGGATTTTCCTTGCAGATAAGTGGGTTTTTGTTGCCAATTTCTTGAAGTAAGAAGTCAGTTGCTTTTGTTTGTCTGGCGTGAGATAAGCCATCTTGGCAGTTGTATTTAAGTTTGCACCCAGGAATATTATCTCTTGAGAGGGCACTAGTTTTGATTTCTTTTCATTTACTGTGTACCCTAGGCCAATTAGTAATCTTTTTACAAACGCCAGATGCTTTAGAAGAATGTCTTTGTTCTCTGCTTGAATTAGGCAATCATCCAAGTAGGGATATATTTGAATTCCTCTTTGTCTGCAAAATGCAATTACTGGTGCCAGGCATTTTGTGAAGACCCTGGGTGCAGTAGATAAGCCAAAGGGCAGTGCAGAGAATTAGTAATGCATTGAGCCAGCTATGAATCTGAGGTATCTTCTACAAAATTGTCTGATTGGGACATGCAGGTATGCCTCTTTTAGGTTCAAAGTTACTAGCCAAGCCCTCTTGCCCAGCATGGGCAGTAGCTGCTGCAGAGTCAACATCTTGAATTTTGGAACTTCCAGAAACATATTTAGTATAGACAGGTCCAGTACTGGTCTCCAGGTTTTGTTCTTTCTGGGTACTAGAAAATGTCTGGAGTAAAATCCTTGCCCCTGCTCTTGTTGTGGTACTTGCTGAATGGCCCTCATGTCCATGAGGGCTGTAATTTGTTTTTGTGCCTCTGCCCATTGATTGTGTGGCAGGTCTGGCATACCTTTTGACCTTGGTCGAGTGTGAAAATGGAACCTGTAGCCTTGGGACACTATGTTCAGGACCCATTTGTCTTGGGTAACCATTTTCAAATTTGATGAAAAAAGTGCTAGTTTCCCCCCCTAAGGGGACTGCCAAAAGAAAAGTGCTTGGATCTGGCAGAGGAAAGTCATTGGGACTGTTTCCTGTAAGGCTGTGATTTGTCTTCTCCGCTTTTGGAGGTAGGAGCACCCCATTGTTTAGGCCTGTATGAGCCTTGGGGCTGAGATCTGCCTCTGGGACGCCTGTATCTCCCTCTTTGCGGTCTGTCTGGCACTGGAAAGGACCAATTTTTAGAAGGCCAGTTCCTGCTAAACCCGGGTGGCTGTACCTGTAAGAAATCCTTGACTGTCTGCATGGATTTTGCTTTAGCCTCCATTTTTTTCAACACCTCTTCTGCTTTAGTACCAAACAAAGTATCATGCTGTAATGGTGCATTTAATAATTTTGCTTTAACATGATCAGGCAGGTTCTGTTCTTTTAACCAAGCATGCCTTCTAATAACAGAACCTATAACAGCGGCCCTGCAAGAGGCCTCCAGTGAATCATAACCACATTGCAAAGTATGCTTTCCCACTTGCTCAGCTGCATGCAATAAATCCTACAATTCCTTGTTCTCCGAACATTCAGTATTTGTCAACAATTTCTGTTTAAGCAGTGACATTAAATATTGCTGATATTTAAGCATATGAAACTGACAATTTAAAGCCCTTACAGCCAAGGTAGCAGAAGTGTAGACTTTTTTCCCGCATCTGTCTAGAGCCCTAGAATCCCTATCAGAGGGGACAGGGTTTTTTGCAGTGGAAGCTTTAACCCCTTTGGGACCCTGAGATATTGTTTCTGGGTCAGCAGCGGGGTTTTTATATAGGAATTTATGAGAATCCGGGACCCTGTACTATCTGTCTGGCTTAGCAGGTGCAGGGGGTAGAGAGTCTGGGGACAGGCCGGACTCTGAGAATACATCATCTACTATGTCTAGAACAGGAGGAATAGCAAGGGGTCTGTGCTAAGGAAGTAGCAGAAAGTCTCTGAGCCTTTTCTTAGATTCAGAATAATCTTGGCTCTCCCAGTGGAAATTCCCTCATGGTATGCAGGGTTTCCCCAAAAGAATAATCCTCAGGAGGAGAGGCTGAAGGAATGGATTCTTCAGCATCAGAATCCTCATAGGGAAGCATGGAATAATCTTGTTCAGAAGAGGAATCAGAGGAAATAGAAACCTGATCAGAAGAATCATACTCTTGCCTAGGCCTCTAATCAGAAGGGGGATGGGAGCCCCTGATCAAAGTAATTAGGTCTTCGGCCATTTTGAGCATCTGTTTTTTAGGCATGGAAGTCTGAGTAGGAGAATGCTGTACTTGTTTCTTTGTCTTTAGAGCTGCTTTAGTCTTTGTCTTTGAAGCTGAAGATGGCTTAATATATAGTTGTGTAGGTCTGAAGACACCCTCAGAAGCCGATGCCTGCTCAGCGGCTACGGACCCATCTGAGGGAATGATTTCTGAGTGTCCAATACCTTGAGTATCCAGAGGCCCAATCGGCTCCATGTGGGAGTCAGAAGCAGCCTGTGGCTCTGAGGTAGCGGGCGCCAGGGCCTGCGAAAGTGCCTCACTGAGAACCGGCAAACCGGCGACTGGCCTAGCAGAGGCCTCGTCGTCAGTTTTGGACCTCGGATGCCTATCCTTTTCCTTGTCCTTGTGTTTTTTTGTAAACTCCCGTTGTCAGCTGTTCCGATGGCATTATATAATTAAATCTTCGGCCAAAGTAATGAAATGCAAAATCGAACCGACACTTAATAGTGCGTTGGTTAAATCTAGCAGAAAACCGACAGCTAGCAACGTTGTGATCAGGGCCTAGGCAAGGAATACAGTAAGAGTGAAAATCCTTATGAGGTATTTGCTTCCCACAAGAAATACAATTGTTAACTTTTTCTGACATCGGTCTGTAGCAAGAAAAAAGTTTCCCCAACGGGGTACTTAGCTTTAATGAAGACTTTGGTTCTGAAATTCGGATTTGAAAATCTCAGGAGTCGGTCGACCGGCACTTGTGGACTGCTTTTGCTTCGGGCATCACGCAGCAAGAAAGACTGGGGAAAATGGCGTCGGCTGCATCTTTTATGCCCCTGGCGCACTGACGTCAGGGAAAAGGCGACAGCAAATGACGCCGGACCTAGACTTTGGAATTCTGGCCGACTGAGGTTAGCCTGCCTGCAGGATAACCCAAGAGTAATGACTGCAACAGTGAAACACGTTGAACATCCTGAAGTGTTGTACCTTACACCTGTTAATAATGGAATTGTTCATTATGATGAGACCCATCCTCACTTCCTGTCCTCCATCGTTTATCACAAATGCACAGCAAAAATAACTTGATATGAAAGGCTGCAGGAATGACTGAGTTACAAATACAAAATATATCATCTGAAAAGAAAGGTCATCATCTAGGCACATATGAAAGGTGTCCTCCCCATAAACATCAGATTAAGGGTGCCTCTGCTCAGTGTCTCAGGGTGTCTGGTTTCTTTCCCCCAGACTATGGCTGCTAGCATTTAAGTGTCTGACCCTAACTGTGTCCAGACTTAGGTATTATGTAGTAACAGCCATCAGAACAGCATCATCCAAAGTACACTGCTGTATGCATTTTTATTTTAGCCCTCGTCTCCTAATGTCTAATGTGCACACTTGTGACTACAACGACCTACAAAACCTTCTGCAGAAGTGAAGGTCATTATGAGTGTGGCCTTGCTGCACAAAATGCACTTCTCTAACCCATCACACCATAACTTGCACATCATCTTGTCTGACAGGCGTTGGCTTTACAGCAGATCAGCTCCCCCTTGTCTCTGCCCAGAACAGGCAAATCATTGTTAGCCAGTCACACCTAACCTCTCTCACCTATCCTCTCTCATTGGTTCCAACAGCACTTGGGTCACTAATCAGTCCTGTCATCTCAGTGACAGGGCTTTATCTCCCTGTGTCACTGAAATGAGCAATATCAAATATTACTTAAAATATTTTTGAGCCAACACTGAAATGGGGATGTGCAAAGTGGGGTCACAAATCATGTATAACTTGTAAATGAATTTAGAGTATTTCACATATGTGAAGCTCCACTTAAAACTTATCCTAACTATGTCAGTCTAAATGAATGCCGCAATAAAGTTTAGTCGTGTTCATTAGTTCATACGGTGAAAATGAGAAAAAAGACATAGAATGTAAACTAATCTATAGAAGGAATGAAAGAGAAGAGGAAAGAACCAAATAAAAGTTCTTCTTACCTTGAAACCATTTTGAATCATACTGTTCTGTCCTGATAACATGACGACTGCCTAGACTGCGGAAAAATGCTGTATCTCTGCTCATGAAATCAGATGAAATTCCAGCATACAGTTCTCCATCTGAAACGTACAAAATCAGAACAAAATGGGGGAAATCGAATGTGATAGCTAAAGACACTTGCACCAACATTCTTTATCAAATTAGTAATATACCTGTAGATGCTACATATTTATATGCAGAATTACATGATTTTTCCTCTTGAGGGTTTGAATTTCGTTACTCAATCAGCATTTCTTTCTAGAACTGAAACCTCTAAATTGTACGAATAGAAATCTTAATAATTTATGTTATACTGTAAGCATCTAAACTTTTTTCCATTCAGAAATATGCAAATTCCCTGTAAGACTTTCCTCCCTGTCTTACATATTACAGATGTAGTAAGGATGATCACAGTATTATTGGTGAAGTAAATCTTAAAATCATTAAGCTGGCTAAATGTTATACTTTAGTTGTTTTACAAAGTAAAAAACGAGGAAGCATTTGAGATTTAGTTGGAATTATTTTGTTCATTTCTCTGATTTTGCATTTAATGCACTTTATAAAATTATTACGTTCACAGTCTTATCTAAAATAGCTGCCTCTGCAACTAATTGCTATGACATCACTTATAAGATGTTGCAGACTTTGTTGCTCTTGTCTGAGATGCAGGATGCTAGAGATGGTTTTTAGAGTCCGTTTTAGCCCAGTGTGATATAGTATCATTCAGGGACACTGTAGAACTACAGTTCACTATTCAGTAAAAGAGAACCATTAGGAAAATGTTTAACAAGTGCTAATATGGTCCATTTTATGTCACCATCATTGTACAATATTTGTAGTTTTAATTTCAGTATTTGCCCTTATAATGGTGTAGCTAGTTAATTATAGTATGTCTAATTTTACCCAGTTCCATACAATTCTTATAATGGTGTAGTTAACTCATTAGCTCACCCAGTTTACTAAGGTATACGACAAATTCCCCACCCTGCAGTACCATTGCTGACCCCTGGCTATTCTGTTCCTGCTAATGCCCAACTTGTACCCATTTACTTCACATATAATGTCCTCAAGTGTGGTGAGTGAGGGCTGTGCACCTGAAGGACTGGGCCATCATTCTCTGAATAGCCCCAGGCCTTTCTTCTTGTTCTTTTGGTACCCAGGTCTACATCCGATGCTCTACATGTCCTTATACAGGAAGGGCATGCTTTTACCAACATGCACCCTCCCTTGTGCTGGATGTTTTCTAGTGTTCTGTGCTTACTCAGTACTGAATCCCAGCCTACAGTATGACATGGGCAAAACCAAAAATACTCACCCCCTCCCAAAGGAAGAGAGAGAAAGTTGTCTGTCAGATCATCACTCCTCCCTTTCCTGACAGTTTTTGGTGAGCCATGCTAATCCAACCCTACCTGCAGGCAAGCACCTTAATGCCAAGCAGTCATGGCACTTGTACTGAGTAACCTTGGGCAGTGGCATAACTATTAATCATTGCTGACTTCTGCACAGTACCTTATTGCTAAGTAATACAGTAAATGAGAAAAAAAAAAAGAGTCATATTGTAAGTATATTATTCCCATGAATTAATATGTCTGGTGTAGTCATGGGCTCTGTACAAACACTGACTACAGGAAAGCACCAAAATTATGACCCCCCCCCAAAAAAAATGCAGCCAAAAACAAAAGGAAAAATAACACTACTAAACTTGATTTCATCTTACACTTTTTATATGCAAACTAGGCTTTAAGAAATCAACAAATACCACTCAGTTGCTACCCATACTACAGCCGTCACTTTTTTATTCCTACTAGAGCTGCTTCCCTTATGCTTTTAACTAAAATGAAACACTAACAGGCACATCTGTACGATTCTCACCTGTATATCCTTCCCTAGCACATTTTTTCTCTCTAAAACCTCCTGCCAACCCCCACTACATCAGCACTGCTTCTATATATTGCCACTTTCCCCAACATACACCACCATTGTGCTAAATTTTCAAACCTCCCACCTGGAATTCTACCCCATCGTGGCACTCGTACCAAGACATCTACACCAGCACACACTGTCATCCAAACACACTTAATAAACCGCCAACATTCACACCTACAGCAGCACAGTAAGCCATACAAACATAAACCACAGCCTTTAATAAGTTCACTTCTGTTGCATGGTCTATGCTGCCTTCTAATACTTTCCACTTAATGTGATGCAGTCAGGCTTTGCTTTTGGCAAACCCAATGTTCAGCCACACTAAAATATCTATTCTGAATGGTACAAGTTATTAAGAGAATGGATTAGTATTAATATTATTATCACTTTCTAAATGATAGTTGGTCTCAAGCAAATCACAAGACAGCTACTAATAAACAGTTGCAGTTAAATTAACAGTAATCAAACTTGTGGATGCAGCCATAATGTTGATTATTTTGAATCAGTTTACACTTGACACAATGGTCCTAATTCCAAGAGATTTGCTCTCAGTGTAAGTGACCAGGCTGAGAGCAGGTCTTTTGGATTCTGGCATCCTGTTGTAAGCCGTTTATACATAGGCCTTATGTTGAAGTAAGTCATTTACACTAAGATCAAGTTCTTTGGAGTTAGAGCAGACTCACACTGAGAGCAACTCTTTTGGAATCTGGCCTGTTAAGTTTACTGCTGTACCGTTGTATGCTTAGGAAAGGTAATTCTGAACAAAGAACCAATAATGTTTTTCTGAACAAATCTGATCTTGCCTCATATGCTTTTGGCTATGTAATACTGTCATTACTGAAGAACAGCCTTTGGGATCCAATACAGCAACATGAAATACAACCAAAATTAAATGTCAAGACCTGCACTTGTTTTTTTAGTTGAACCTAGTACAGAAGCGGCTGTTAAAAAAAGGGATAATTAATATAATAAATAAAACATTGTATGATAGAAATCAGAGGAGGTCAGAAAAGATTAGAGAGTAGATAGGCAATTCACAAAGAAACACTGGGAATATATATGTATGGCTCCCAAATATGCAACAAATCTAAAAGATTTAGTATTTTTGCCTGGAAATGTTTGCATAGTTACTTTTCTCCCATAAGCAGACTCCAGTATAATGCAAATATTGGAAGTATAATAAGGAATAAAAGAGGTACCTGGGAAAATATGTTCTCAGAGTGTAATGAGCTGGCAGACTTTAAAATTTCCCTACAGAGTACTCTGTCAGGAATACTGGGTGAGCAAATAAGTGTACCTGAGGAAATTATTTATTTTTTTGAGCTGGGATGCAAGATCTGAATTGCCTAAACATAAGAAGGCCTTATTTATTTTAATTTTGGTGGCTGCCAAAAAAGAAATTAATAGAAAATGTAAATCAAATTCTAAACTAACCATACCTGAAGCAGTCAGTATTGTAACAGAGATAAAAGAACAGGAAGTGGAATCTTTAGAAAATGGAAGGAATAAATTACGTAGGAAAAAATGGGAACTGTGGGAACAATACATGCAGAAAAATGTTTTGGAGGAAGAATGAGGTTTAAAAAAAGGCAGGCATCAAACAATTTATGTAATGTTGGTTTAATTACATTGTATAGAACAATAAATATGATGTATACTGTCTGTAAATGTGAACTTAATATGGCTTGATTACTTTTATATAAATGTAAGTTTGCCTATGTCACAACTGATAATTTAATAAAGGTGTTTTTTAAGGTTTCTGTTATGGAAGCTATGGATATGTGGGAAGAGACTAAAAAAATAAAATAAATGTCAGTCATTCAATAAATGATTCATAATCAAAGGGCGCCAAGTGAAGAGTTAACACTAAAATGATATTTGACATCTATAGTTACAGAACCATTTTTTTTCTCTAGAATATACTTGCTGGAGTAATTTCACTGCATATAGACTTGCTGTTTTTTATAGGTTTATAGGTAAGTACTGGGCTATCTGACCTTGCAGGCTACTTTAAGCCTAGCCAATTTCCCTTTTTGTGCTCAAAATAACCTATCCCATTTGGTTATAGATTGGCCTTGACCATCCCATGGTCGGTAATTATATATTAGCTCTAATGAGAATAACTGAGATCACACCACAGATAATTTCAAAGGATCCATGCATGGGAAAAAGCATTTAGAAGCTGCCCCTGGCCATTAGTAGTATAGGGGGAAGTCCTGGGGCAAATTTTGTTTCCCACGCACTGATCTAAGTTGTGCTTGAAAATGGACAGGGATGAACGTTCTCTTATGTGGATGGGGAGTCTGTTCCAGACCAGCCTGTCCATTCAAACCCTTCCACTGATGTTGAAGTGGTTTAGATCCCTGATACCATTTGACTTGTTGGTTTCCAGCAAATCCGTCAGTAATGGGACACAGGATACCCTGTATGCCAGACACAGATTACCTTTAGCAGCCTATAGGATATTGAGTGTAGTGTCAGGGCTTTCAGTATGTCCATGTAGGACATGTTGTTTAGGTTTGTATCCTTTTGGTAAGGTATCTTTATGGCCTTTCCAGTTGTTTAATGTGTCTGGACAGATACATGCCAATGGGGTCATTATATGTAATGACTGGCCTAATGAGGGCTGTGTAAAGTAGACAAGAAAAATCCAAAAAAAGGAAGCCAATCTGGTGGTCCCCTGCCATAAACAAACTTTACAAAAAAAAGGAAGAAACTGTTGCAGAAAAGATGAAAATCCCAGGATGCAAAAAACTCCCTTACCAGCCTCAGTAAGAAGCTGAGATCCCTCATAAAATCCTCCAAAGCTAGTTATGAAAATAAAATTGCCAAAGATTCCAAAGACAACCACAAGGCATTCTATAACTACGTCAAGAATCTAAATGGCAATGATCAGATCTGCTCTGAGCTACAACAGAATGGCATTAACTATAGTGATCCCAAGGATATTGCCAATATCATGGCAGATCAATTCAGTGCCAACTTCACCCCCCTCTCACCCACTAAATGGCCCATCTCAATACCGGAAGATTGCCAAATTCTGGTAATAACGGTCACACAGGTAAAACACACTCTCCAAAGCTAAGAATACAGCATCCATAGGACCAGATGACATCCCAGGCTGTGTATTACATGAACTACAAAATGAACTGGAACCTCACCTAATTGTCATGTTTAATCATAGCCTCATCTCAGGCTTCATGCCCACTGAGTGGCACACAGCTACAGTTATCCCACTCCACAAGGGGGGATCCACCTTGGATCCCGGGAACTACCACCCCATCATCAGTCTGATGAGCCTGATCTGCAAGGCCATGGAACGTATTATCATGCAACTTATAAACAAAGATACTGGCAACCTGCAAACACCGGACCCCACCCAGTTTGGGTTTGTGAAGGGCCAATCTTGTCTCCTGAACCTGATTGACTTCTTTGAATCAGTCTCCAAAGCTGTGGACAAGGGTAAGGCAGTTCACACAGCCTATCTGGACCTCGCCAAGGCCTTTGACACCATCCACCACTCTGGAATCATAGATAGACTTCCTAAGCTGGGCATTAATCCCTACATCATTTGATGGGTTGCCAACTGGCTTACTGACAGAAGCCACACTGTAAAAGTAGCCGACTTCAACTCCAGCTCCAGGCAAGTGACAAGTGGAGTATCTCAAGGTTCAGTCCTGGGACCGTTCTTGTTTGGCATCTACTTCACTGAAGTACAGGCCAACACTAAGGGACTCTGGCTAACAAAGTTCACAGATGACTGCAAACGGGGAGCCATTATTGAATCCTCAAATTATGTAGATACTCTACAAAAGGGCCTTACAGAAACATATGCTTGGTTCCACAGCCATGGGCTCAAGCTCAATGCCAAGAAATGTATAGTTATCTCCTTTGGGAAAAAAACATGTACCCGTGAATTACCACATAGGTGGCAGTACACTAAACACCAAAAGTGTGATAAGATGATAAGAGACTTAGGGACACGGATGGACAGTGATCTCACCTTCAATAGCCACATTGCCACAACAGTCAGGAAATCCTTCTATGTGGCACACCTCATCACTAAGGGCTTTTCATCTAGAAAAAAGGAGGTCATTGTCCCACTGTACTCATCCCTCATTAGACCCATTATAGAATACAACGCCCCGTTTTGGTATGTACCTCTCAAGACATCTGCAACAACTGGAAAGGCCACAGAAATACCTCACTAAAAGAATCACAGGCCTAAAACAGATGCCCTATGCTGACCGCCTTAAAAAACTCCAGCTATACTTTGTCGCATATCATCTACTCCAAGGCGATCTCTGCTTAACATACAAGGCCATGTCAAACCCAAAGCTGTTGGACATGATCCACTTAAAGAAATCCCAATCCCTCAGAGCCACACGCTCTGGGGATCTAAACGTTGTCATCACAATAAACAAAACATGCTGGAGGGATAGGTTCCTGACCCAGAGACTCCCCAGACTCAGGAATAGACTGCCCATACATGTCAAGCAGAGCACCTGTCTGGCCCTCTTCAAAAGGAACCTTGACGATTGGATGGGAGAAAGGAAATTCACCATGGGGATCATATCAGTCACCCTGCTAGACAGGGGTCCAGGGAAGTAAATAGTGTGGGAAGAAATAGCCAGGGAATTGTTATGGATAGGCTTGTATAGGCCCTAGGGCCAATAGCTTAGTACCAACCTATGAACCCTAGAGTTCTAGAACAATCGCTTTGTTTATAATCTGTGCAATACAGAAGAACTTTCTTACAACAATGGATACAAGTGTGTGTGTTTTATATATATGTGTGTGTGTGTGTGTGTGTGTGTGTGTATATATATATATATATATATATATATATATATACATATTTCCTCACTTTTGTCATTCTTGCATAAATAACTGTTTAAGCTACATTCTATGTACTTTTCTACATCGACTTTATTGCATATGTTTGAATTGTTTTTGTGTACCTCTGACCTTGGACATGCATGAAAAGGGTTGTTGGACAACGTTACATTACCAGGTTGAAAAAAATAACCAAATACAAATTTTTTGCAATTATTCTTCCAATGTATTTTCAAAAGAAAATTCTTTGTTCACTATAATATTTTTCTTTATTAGCCAGCAGACATAGGCATGTGCTGAAGAAACCACTAAGTTACATGACCACTCATTAAGAACACCAAGGATATACTAGCTTTGTGTAACATTTAGTAAAATTCAGCCAGTTTGTTTGTGGATTTTGGCTTTTCCCGGTTAGGGGTCGCCACAGCGGAACTCCGGTCCGCTAATGATTGGCAGTAGATTTTTATGTACTGGCTTGCCGGGCCTAACACACAACCTTCAACGAAGGAACGCCCATTCACGCATGTCGCTACACAGAAGACGCTCTAACTGAGAATCGAACGAGCAACGTCTAACTGTAAGGCGACAACGCTACCGCAGCACCACCACCGCAGTTTGTAAAATTCATCCAGTGTGAAACTTTATTGTTCATTGAAAGTGTGAAACTTTATTGTTCATTGAAAGGTGGGGCACACAGGGCATCAGAAGGAACAGGCCATCTACTTATGGAGATCACATGGTCAGCACTGCTCCACTCCTCTGACTAACCTTCTGTAGTGCTTCTGCTAAATACTGCTTGGAAAATGTCTCTTCTTGTTACTACTTTCCATGCCCAGAAATAGAATGGTAAATCATTTTTCTCTTACTGCTTTTACTGCTTTATACATGAGCTTTTACAGGTTTAAGGAAAACACACTGTTTTTTTTTTCCTTACTATAGGATCTGCACATGGCATCCCATTTTGGATACTGTTTTCAATAATTAGTACAAGGTAACTTTTTTTCATCACTGATGTGTTTTGCACAGTTTCCCTGATTACTGCATTCAGGACCAATACATCACATGGCAGAATCATTTCCCTCTTTATGAACCCTTTAAAGTAATAAACCAGTTGCTCAGGGTCAACCAGTTTTCCTTCTGGCATAATAAATGCTGAACTCCATTGACGATAAATGGCAGCAGCACATTTACTGGCATGATCACAGAAAAAAAAAAAAAAAAGACAAGATTACGTTTGAAAATTTGTGACTTTTCTGTCTTTGTGTAATATGCAAAATGCCAAGGCAACTGCAAAGTTAGCCATCATTTCCCTAATCAGGCAAAGGTTTTCAGAGTAACCTAACTGCCCAGTGGCAAAGGAGACAGGAGGAGTTTAGCCATCTCATAGGTGCCGTTTTCCTTTTTACATAGCTACTCTCACTCATTTTGTCTTTCACACACAAGGGGGGATCCACCTTGGATCCGGGAACTACCACCCCATCATCAGTCTGATGAGCCTGATCTGCAAGACCATGGAACGTATTATCATGCAACTTATAAACAAAGACATTGGCAACCTGCAAACACTGGACCCCACCCAGTCTGGGTTTGTGAAGGGCCAATCTTGTCTCCTGAAGCTGACTGACTTCTTTGAATCAGTCTCCAAAGCCGTGGAAGAGGGTAAGGTGGTCCACACAGCTTATCTGGACCTCGCCAAGGCCTTTGACACCATCCCCCACTCTGGAATCATAGATAGACTTACTAAGCTGGGCATTAATCCCTACATCTTTTGATGGGTTGCCAACTGGCTTACTGACAGAACCCACACTGTAAAAGTAGCCGACTCCAAATCCAGCTCCAGGCAAGTGACAAGTGGAGTATCTCAGGGTTCAGTCCTAGGACCGTTCTTGTTTGGCATCTACTTCTCTGAAGTACAGGCCAACACTAAGGGACTCTGGCTAACAAAGTTTGCAGATGACTGCAAACTGGGAGCCATTATTGAATTCTCAAATGATGTAGATACTCTACAAAAGGGCCTTACAGAAACAGATGCTTGGTGCCAGAGCCATGGGCTCAAGCTCAATGCCAAGAAATATATAGTTATCCCCTTTGGGAAAAAACATGTACCCGTGAATTACCACATAGGTGGCAGTACACTAAACACCGAAAGTGTGATAAGAGACTTAGGGACACAGATGGACAGTGGTCTCACCTTCAATAACCACATTGCCACAACAGTCAGGAAATCCTTCTGTGTGGCACACCTCATCACTAAGGGCTTTTCATCCAGAAAAAAGGAGGTCATTGTCCCACTGTACTCATCCCTCATTAGACCCATTATAGAATACAATGCCCCATTTGGTATGTACATCTCAAGACAACTGCAACAACTGGAAAGGCCACAGAAATACCTCACTAAAAGAATCACAGGCCTAAAGAAGATGCCCTATGCTGACTGCCTTAAAAAACTCCAGCTATACTTTGTCGCATATCATCTACTCAGAGGTGATCTCTGCTTAACATACAAGGCCGTGTCAAACCCAGAGCTGTTGGACATTATCCACTTAAAGAAATCCCAATCCCTCAGAGCCACAGGCTCTAGGGATCTAAACTTTGTCATCACAATAAAGAAAACATGCTGGAGGGATAGGTTCCTGACCCAGAGACTCCCCAGATTCAGGAATAGACTGCCCATACATGTCAAGCAGAGCGCCTGTCTGGCCCTCTTCAAAAGGAACCTTGACGATTGGATGGGAGAAAGGAAATTCACCACGGGAATCACGTCAGTACCCCTGCTAGACAGGGGTCCAGGGAAGTAAATAGTGTGGGAAGAAATGGCCAGGGAATTGTTATGGCTAGGCTTGTATAGGCCCTAGGGCCGATAGCCTGGTACCAACCTATGAACCTATGAACCCTAGAGTTCTAGGAACAATCGCTTTGTTTATAAGCTGTG